>NC_083707.1:15423409-15726439 GCF_033118175.1 Dama dama
GTGGAATTTTCTCTTGTGCTGTTTAGAAAGGGTGTTTGCTATGACCAGCATGATCTCTTGACAAAGCTGTGTTAGCCTTTGCTCTGCTTCATTTTGTACTCCAAGGTCTAAGTTGCCTGTTTTTCTAGGTATCTCTTGATTTCTACTTCTGTATCCAATCCCCTATCATGAAAAGGATAGCTTGTTTTTGGTCTTTTTCTAGCAGGTGTTACAGATCTTCATAAAACCCGTCAACTTCAGCCTCTTTGGCATCAGTGGTTGGGGTACAGACTTGGATAACTGTGATGCTGAATGTTTTGCCTTGGGAAAAAACAGATCATTCTGTCATTTTTGAGATTTCACCCAAGTACTACACTTTGGACTCTATTATTGACTGTTAGGGTTACTTCATTTATTTTAAGGAATTCTTGATCACATTAGTAGATATAACAGTTATTTAAATTAAATTTTCCCATTCCTGTTTATTTTAAATCACTGATTCTTAAGATATCAATGTTCAGTCTTGCCATCTCCTGATTGACTTCATCCAATTTATCATGATTCATGGACCTAACATTCCAGGTTCCTATGCAAAGTTGTTCCTTACAGAATGGGATTTTACTTTTACCACCAGACACATCCACAACTGAGCATAATTTCCACTTTGGTCCTGTCACGAGATAACATTAATTTCTAGATTGTGCCAGTCTTCATGATTGCAGTGTTTTCAAGGGAGCATTTCAGGAGGGTTGACTCCAGAATTCAGTGGAAAGTCAAGATCATGCTCTTGAAGACTAAGAAGACCAGCTGAACAGGAAACAACCTCCTGTTACTGAAGTAAGGGAAGACACACATCAAAATATTTAGTCCTGCTCAAGCAGATGACCCAACCAGTGCTGTCAGGGAAGAATGTCGATCCACTGGCATTGCCAAGTGAGAAGTCTCACTGAACATTACAGATCACATTTAATGATTGGGAACACTGAATTGCAATGGACGATCAGTAATCAGCCATTGATATCACTGCACATCAGCAGCTGAAGTAAGCCAGATCTTGTTGCAAATTCTTCTTCTATTTCCATCCTATTAAATTGGCTCAGGCAGTAAACAATCCAGTGTTTCTGGTCTCCCTGGAGGCTGTGGTGGTGTATGCAAAGAACTGACCCATTGGGAAAAACCTTGGTATTGGGAAAGATTGAAGGCAGGAGGAGAAGGGGATGACAGAGGATGAGATGGTTGGATGGCATCACCGATTCCATGGACATGAATTTGAGCAAGCTCTGGGAGCTGGTGGTGGACAGGGAAGCCTTGCATGCTACACTCCATGGGGTTGCAAAGAGTTGGACATGACTGATCTACTGAACTGATCTGGAGCAAAGAATCCACCTACAATACAGGAGACCTGGGATCTATCCCTGGGTTGGGAAGATCCCCTGGAGAAGGGCATGGCAACCCACTCCAGTATTCTTGCCTGGAGAATCCCATGGACAGAGGAGCCTGGCCATTTACAGTCCATACGGTTTCAAAGAGTCAGAATGATTGAGCAACTGAGCACATATGCACACAGAAAAACTCAAACTATACTAACTTTAAAATTAACTTTCAAGTTTTTCTTTTTATAATAACTTCACAAGGACTTCCCTGGTGGCATAGATGGTAAAGAAACTGCAAAAAAGAAAGAAAGAAAGAAAGAAACTGCCTGCAACGCAGGAAACCTTGGTTCTATCCCTGGGTTGGGAAGATCCCCTGGAGGAGGGCATGGCAACCCCCTCCAGTATTCTTGCCCGGAGAATCCCCATGGACAGAGGAGCCTGGCAGGCTACAGTCCATGGGGTCACAAAGAGTCAAACATGACTGAGTGACTAAGCCCAGCACAGCACATTAAACTGAAACTAACACTTATATATGAAGAAGACAGCCTTAATTCACCAAACAAACTAAAATTGTATTGTATCCCAGAACAGAGAGTCAACTGGTAGCTTATATAGCTATATCTCCATTGTTTTGGATTTTTTTTTTTTTTTTTCTCATTAGACCAATAGTGCAAATTTTTAAGGAGATAAGGAGTTAGAAATAATTCTTTTCTGAGGGAAAAAAAAAAATTAAAAGCAAACCCAAGGCATTGGTCTAATTCAGTTCAGTTCAGTTCAGTCACTCAGTTGTGTCCGACTCTTCACAACCCCATGGACCACAGCACGCCAGGCCTCCCTGTCCATCACCAACTCCGGGAGTTTACTCAAACTCATTTCCATTGAGTCAGTGGTGCCATCCAACCATCTCATCTTCTGTCATCCCCTTCTCCTCCCACCTTCAATCTTTCCCAGCATCAGGGTCTTTTCAAATGAGTCAGTTCTTTGCATCAGGTGGCCAAAGTATTGGAGTTTCAGCTTCAACATCAGTCCTTCCAATGAACACTCAGGACTGATCTCCTTTAGGATGGAACTGATTGGATCTCCTTGCAGTCCAAGGGACTCTCAAGAGTCTTCTCCAACACCACAGTTCAAAAGCATCAATTCTTCCCCGCTCAGCTTTCTTTAAAGTCCAGCTCTCACATTCATATATGACTACTGGAAAAACCATGGCCTTTGGTTGGCAAAATAATGTCTCTGCTTTTTATATGCTGTCTAGGCATAATTTCCTTCCAAGGAGTAAGCATCTTTTAATTTCATGGCTGCAGTTACCACCTGCAGTGATTTTGGAGCCCATAAAAATAAAGTCAGCCACTGTTTCCCCATCTATTTGCCATGAAGTGATGTGACCAGATGCCATGATCTTAGTTTCCTGAATGTTGAGCTTTAAGTCAAACTTTTCACTCTCCTCTGTCACTTTCATCAAAGGGTTCTCTAGTTCTTCACTTTCTGCCATAAGGGTGGTGTCATCTGCATATCTGAGGTTATTGATATTTCTCCAGGCAATCTTGATTCCAGCTTGTACTTCATCCAGCCCAGTGTTTCTCATGACTCACTCTGCATATAAGTTAAATAAGCAGGGTGACAATATACAGCCTTGACGTACTCCTTTCCCTATTTGGAAGCAGCCTGCTGTTACTTGTCCAGTTCTAACTGCTGCTTCCTGACCTGCATACAGATTTCTCAAGAGGCAGGTCAGGTTGTCTGGTATTCCCATCTCTTTCACAATGGCAAACCACTTCAGTATTCTTGCCTTAAGAACCGCATGAACAGTATGAAAAGGCAGAAAGATAGCACACTGAAAGATGAACTCCCCGGGTCGGTAGGTGCCCAATATGCTACTGGCGATCAGTGGAGAAATAACTCCAGAAAGAATGAAGAGACGGAGCCAAAGCAAAAACAACACCCAGTTGTGGATGTGACTAGTGATAGAAGCAAGGTCTATTATGTAAAGAGCAATATCGCATAGGAATCTGGAATGTTAGGTCTGTGAATCAAGGCAGATTGGAAGTGGTCAAACAGGAGTGGCAAGAGTGAACGTCAACATTTTAGGAATCAGCGAACTAAGATGGACTGGAATGGGTGAGTTTAACTCAGATGACCATTGAATCTACTATTGTGGGAAAGAATCCCTTAGAAGAAATGGAGTAGCCATCATAGTCAACAAAACAGTTCAAAATGCAGTACTTGGATGCGATCTCAAAAATGACAGAATGACCTCTGTTCATTTCCAAGGCAAACCATTCAACATCACAGTAATCCAAGTCTATGCCCCAACCAGTAATGCTGAAGAAGCTGAAGTTGAATGGTTCTATGAAGACCTACAAGACCTATTAGAACTAACACCAGAAGAAGATGTCTTTTGCATTATAGGGGACTGGAATGCAAAAGTAGGAAGTCAAGAAACACCTAGACTAACAGGCAAATTTGGCCTTGGAGTAAAGAATGAAGCAGGGCAAAGGCTAATAGAGTTTTGCCAAGAGACCGCACTGGTCATGGCAAACACCCTCTTCCAACAACACAAGAGAAGACTCTATACATGGACATCACCAGATGGTCAACACTGAAATCAGATTGATTATATTATTAGCATTCAAAGATAGAGAAGCTCTATACAGTCAGCAAAAGAAGACTGGGAGCTGACTGTGGCTCAGATCATGAGCTCCTTACTGGTCTAATTATCCTCACTGAATAAGCCACACACATTGCATCTAACTGAGTTAACCAGTTCATACAGGGACTGGTTAGTAAGGCCCCAGGGAGTAGCTGAGTTACTTCCTGAAATGTTTCCAGTGGGTGGATTTCTAATCTGACAGGATTCCAGGGCACATGTGGAAAGCCCTGGGATTCAGCAACAATTCTAAAAAGCCATCTCTAAACACTAAGGTAAAAATAGCTTTCTCTTTCTATGAAATATCACTTCACATTTTACCATGGTCAAATATTCAAATGCCTGTGCTGCATTCAGTGCTAACATCAGCCGTCTTAGACATTTTCACATCTTCTGTAGTTTCTGGATTAGTATGAAAATAGGCTATTTTTTAGATTGCACTAAAGAACACTTAGAAGTATTTAAAGGACAGCCAGTGTTATCTATTAATGCATAGGAAACGGGGGAGGGAAAAGAGGGAGGGAGATGGAATAAGATATGCCATCTAGCCTGTCACAGAAAATAGCAGTGGCTGGAAATATTGGGAGAAATACTGAAAATCAATTTTAAGTGTTTACTAGATGTAAAAATCAAAAGTAGGACATTTCGTTCTTCACTACTGACCTGATTCTTTCATTCCTTGCCTGTCATTTGACTTTATGATGTTTTTCTCTTTTTTTGTCAGAAGGTTTCCTTCTTGACTAAAACAGAGGGGAAAAAAAGCTGACTGAAAGTGGGTTCCAGCCAGAAATTTCTCTGTGGAAGAATCTCACAGGTTGTGGCTTCATCAGGAATCCCAGGACCAGTCAGATATATAATACATGTATATAGAAAGCATTATGTCTCAGTTATAAAGATGTTGAGTGTGAAGGGGATCAAGCAATCAATCAATGAGGACATGCTCTTTCTGTTCTCTGTGGAGGATCATTCAAATGTAATTTTTAACAATTTAGAATTTATTTTTCAGAGCAATTTTTTTCTTCTTTTCAGAGAAATTTTAGGTTCACAGCAATAGTGAGCAGAAAATAGAGATTTCTCATATTGTCTCTTTTCCCACATATACCAATTATTAACATCCCCCATCAGACAGTCTTGGTGTTACACATTCAATGGGTTCTGACAAACTTACAATGACATGGATCCATTATTAGTATCACAGAGTATTTTCACTTCTCCAAAAATTTTTTGCACTCTGCCTAGTCATCCTTTCTCCCCCTCAGTTCCTGGCTACCACTGGTTTATTTACTGTCTTCATCATTTTGCCTTTTCCACAATGTCATATAGTCAGAATCATGAAAAATGTAGCCTTTTCATACTGGCTTCTTTTACTTAGTAAAATGTATTTAAATTTCTGACATGCCTTTTCATTGATTGATAGCTCATTTCTTGTTAGTTCTAAATAATATCCCATTGTCTGGGCTATCCATTCTCCTAACTCAAAGGCATTGTGATTGCTTCCAAGTTTTAGCAATCATTAACAAAACTACTATAAACACCTGTGTATATATTAATGAGTAGACATAAGTTTTTAGTTCATTTGGGCAAATATCGGAAGAGTAATTGCTGGCTCATATGGTAAGAGTATGTATAGTTTTATAAGAAGCAGCCAAACTGCCTTCTAATGTGGCTGTACCATTTTGCAACAATGCATTAGAGTTTCTTCTTCTTCATGTTGTCACCAGCATTTGCTGTTGCCAGCTGTTTTGACCATTCTAATAGCTGTATAGTAGTTTTGCATTGTTTTAATTTCCATTTCTCTGATGACATAAGATGTGGAACATCTTTTCATATGCTTATTTTCAATCTCTATATCTTCTCTGGTGAGATTTCTATTAAAGTTTTTGGCTCAATTTTTAAATCAGGCTGTCATTTTTTTGTGTGTGTGAGTTTTAAGAATTCTTTTATATTTTGGATAATAGTCCTTTAACAAATATATCTTTTGCAAATGTTTTCTCCCAAAATGTGGCCTGTCTTTTTATTCTCTTGACAGTGTCTTTGGCAGAATAGAAATTTTAAATTTCATTGAATTCCGGCCTATCAAGTATTTCTTTCATGGATCATGCTTTTGGTGTTATATCTAAAAAATCACTGCTATATTCAAGTTCATCTAGATATTCTCCTGTTATACTCTATGAATTTTTAATTTTTTGTTTTATTAAGTCTATAATCCATTATAAGTTAATATTTGTGAAGAGAATAGAGTATGTGTCTACATTCCTTGTTTTGTATGTGTATGTTCCACTTTCCCAGAACTATTTGTTGAAGAGACTATTTTTTCTCTACTGCATTGCCTTTACTTTGTCAAATTTCCATTGACTATGAATGAAAGTCACTCATTCATGTCTGATTCTTTGCAACCCCATGGACTGTACACCCCACGCTCCTCTGTCCATGGGGATACTCAAGGCAAGGATACAAGAGGGGATTGCCATACCCTCTTCCATAGGATCTTCCTGACCCAGGATTGAACCCAGGTCTCCTGCATTGCAGGCAGACTTTTTACCAACCGAGTCACCAGGGAAGCCCATTGACTTTCATTGACTATAAGTGGGCCTATTTCTGGGTACTGTATTTTGTTGCATTGATTTGTCTACTCTTTTTTGCCAATACAGCACTGTATTGATTACTGTGGTTGTTCAGTTGCTCAGTCATGTCTGATTCTTTGCGACCCCATGGACTGCAGAGCACCAGGCTTTGCTGTCCTTCACTATCTCCCAGTTTGCTCAAACTCATGTCCATTGAGTCAGTGATGCCATCAAACCATTTCATCCTCGGTCCTCCCCTTCTCCTCCTGCTTTAGTCTCTGCCTTCAATCTTTCCCAACATCAAGGTCTTTTCCAATGAGTCAGCTTTTCACATCAGGTGGCCAAAGTATTGGAGCTTCAGCTTCAGCATCAGTCCTTCCAATGAATATTTAGGGTCGATTTCCTTTAGGATTGACTGGTTTGATCTCCTTGCTGTCCAAGGGACTCTCAGAAGTCTTCTCCAGCACCACAGTTTGAAAGCATCAATTCTTCAGGGCTCAGCCTTCTTTAATATCCAACTCTCAGATCCATACATGAATACTGGGAAAACCATAGCTTTGACTAGTGTTTCTGCTTTCTAAGACACTGTCTAGGTTGGTCATAGCTTTTATTCCAAGAAACAAGCATATTTTAATTTCATGGCTGCAGTCACTGTCCTCAGTGATTTTGGAGCCCAAGAAAATAAAGTCTGTCACTGGTTCCATTTTTCCCCCATCTATTTGCCATAAAGTGATGCCATGATTTTAGTTTTTTTGAAGATTGTAGAATATAATAAGTGGTGAGGTTGAGAAGTATCAGTCTGTCAGTTTTGTTCTATTTCAATAGAATCTCAACTGTTTTGAGTCTTTTGCCTCTCCATAGAAACTTTAAAATCAGTTTGCTGAAATCTGCAAAGTAACCTTCTGGAATTTTGATTGAGATTGCATTGAATCTAAAAATCAAGCTTATTACAGAATATAAAGATCAAACATTATAATTTGCATCTAAAACTGTACTTATCTAAAAAAATGCAAGTTTTTACATTATCTTCAGTGGACCAAGCCAAAATATTTGCTTAATTGGGTACCACAGTTGAACCTTTTAGTCACTCAGTCATGTCTGACTCTTTGCAACCCCATGGACTGCAGCCCACCAGGCTCCTCTGTCCATGAGATTTCCCAGGCAAGGATACTAGAGTGGGTTGCCATTTCCTTCTCCAGGGGATCTTCCCAACCCAGGGATAGAACCCAGGTCTCCTGCACTGCAGGCAGATTCTTTAGCAACTGAGCTACAAGGGAATCTCTTCACTATTTTACTGCCCTATAAATAAGAGCTATTTTCAAAAATCAGATAATTGTCAGAGCATGTCAAATACATGAGAGAAAAACATTAAGAACCCCCCTGCATTTCCCCTCAATGAAACCATAGACAATTTTCTTGAAGGAAAATGTCCTCTAGAAAGTTTTTTGAAGCATGCCTTAGGAATAGGGGCATAGCTGTGTTAGTGAAATTTGGGCTGAATTTTTTAAATTGAATAAAAAGATGAATTCCAGGAAAAGTGAGGCTTCTGGTAATGCATGACTCACAGGAAAGACTTTGGACATTTTCTATCAACCATTATAGTCTTTACAATGTGTGAATTTCTGCAGGTTCCTCATTACCCTACTATGTGCTCATGCCTATGAATGGTGTAATGAAATGTTAATCAGACCTTCTTTCTGTGATGGCATTAAGAGGACAGGAACAAGAACCTCCTCTCTTCTAGTAGTAAATGTATTGTATGAAAACCTTTCCTTCTAAATTCCTAATAGTCCAAGATAGTGCCCTAATCTTCCAGCTGGGTGAGTACAATAGCTTTATGACTCAAATATATTTTTTCTTCCATTTTTCTACCCCTGCCACCCCTCCAGGGTCTACAGTTACTTTTAAGCTTGCTTCTAGAATCCAGCCACGCTAAAATCTTTAGCTTCTTTTGAATAAGCACTGCTGATGTGGCTGCTTAGTAGACCCCCTGCTTTCTTCAAGGTTCCAGGGTCTTTGCAAAAAGAGAGTGCTGACTCATGTCTTTGCTAAAACTTCATTTCACCAGAAGTCTTTCTTTAGACCCCTATATGTGTTAGTCCTCATCATCCCACAGATACTCCCATAAAACCCAGAGCTTCCTCATTTATCACAGATTGTTGATCCTGATCTCCCACACTGGACCACGAGGTAGTTGCCAGCACTGAGTCCCTGTTTAACCACAGTCTCAGACAAGTGCCTGGACATAGAGCGCCTGTATGTGTGCTAAGTGCCAGATAGAGTATATTCTTTATTACACACTTTTATGTGTTATTTAATGTATGCAAGTTATATCACGTTATTTCATATATTTTATATATTTCATAAATTATATAATATACTTTATATCTCAATTTCAGCTATCACAGGAAATTTCTAATCAGATTTCTATCCTGGAAATATTTATTTTTCTATCTGAAATTTTTTTCTCTAGAAAAAAAAAAAACCACAAAACAAATAGTTGCTTTTTAATATAAGCAATTTAAAGCTAAGACCACCAATTTTTAAAAAATAAATGTTTCATTCCCCCTCATTTCCCTGAATTCTAAGGATTGAAAACTCTTTTAAGAATTAAAGAAACTGCTAGGTTGTAGAGCCATGACAGGCTATAGAAAGGGTCTTTGCACAGTGGGGTCCTCACCTGTAAGGATGATGTTTCAGAGAAAAGCTGTGCCCTCCCTCACATTACTTTCATCTCTAGCAGCTCTCCAAGGGCAGGGTGTGGAACCCATCCTTCCACTAAGACTTTATCACTGGTTTAAAAGATTTATTGAGTCACATCTGCTTGTTCATTAGCTTCACTCTGGAAAGAAGATATTTGAAAGCAGGGAGGGAGAGAGAGGGCATAAAATAGCTCGCATGGGGAAGAAAGGGTGCAGTGTGAAGAGAATAAATTTCACTAGCACAGCCCAAGTTTTGCAAGCCTTCATGACACCTAGGAATCTTTCCATTTAATAAATTCTGCTCAAGCTTGCAGTTTGTAGCACCATCCTAAATTCATTTTCACCAGATAAGAACTGATGGAAACCTTTCCAACACTTGGGAGGCTGTATTGTCCAGGAGTAAGCCCTGCATGATGCTCTAATGAGGTTAAAACAGAGCCTGTTTGTTCAGTCAACCAGACCAGCATTTACTCTGCTGACTGCTAATGATGATTAAGGAAACAAGATTTACCTCAGAATCTGTGCTTCCTGACAAAAGATATCCTGGAGAGGTTGGCACTTATTGTTTCTGTCTGAGGTTCAAGGAGTTTATTTTTTTTTTTTCCTCACTATGAAGAAAAAAATATAGAATTAATGATTATAAACTGAGAATTAGAGCTTGTAATATATGTAATCCCAGAGAAAAAAGATAGGTATTGACCATTTTGTTAGTACATTAATTGCTCTTAGCTACATCCTGGGCTACACTATTGTCAAACCAGTCATTAAATGCTAGTAATGATTAGTTACTCCAGAATTAAAAGCTTAAATACAAATAAAATGAGATTGATGCTCTTTAATAGGTTAATGTGTCTTCTCTTTACCATGGTTATGCCGTATGTTATGTTCTTATGAACAGTGTCATTTCCAGAGGGGATATGGCTGTTTCTAAATGAGATTCTATTTACATCTGCAGCAGATATTTAGTCTACCACATATTGGCTATTGTTTTATAAATCCCTATACTTCCTTTCAATGAAATCTCCTTAACTCACATATTCCTGGAGTCTTTGGGAGGTTGTTTTGAGGTGTTCAGGTTTGTATTCTCTTTTGTTGTTGCTGTGTTTTTTACTTTGCCCTCACACTCTAACTTTAAAGCTTTATTCTTCACTTCACTAGCCCCAGGATAACACAGACACAGACATCTTTGCTGCATTGTCAATATCATTATTGTCAACCAAAATCAGTTCTGTATAAGCTCAGTCCATGGCTATCTCAATAGAACACTGTATTACCTTTAGATAGAATCTTATTATATGAAAGTGATTTTTAGGTCCACTTGTGAAATGTGAATTTACATGTCTTTTCTAATTCAGAAAGCACGTCTGAAACAGAAGTAGAGAAATTTATACAGGCCCCACTTTATTTTTAATGAGAAAGCCAAGGCAAAGGGAGGCCACAGAAACTGCCTGAGGCTTACACAGCAGGTTTCTGTCAGAGCAAGAGTTGAGAGTAAGTGGTGGGGTGGAAGGAGCCCAAGGCTAGGATCAAGGGACCTGATTGTTTTCCTAGTTCTATCAAACTGGAAATAGGTGTAAACTTTGAGGACTCTGACTTTCTAGATTGTAGCTTTCTTGTGAGTAAAATGAGGTTTTAAACTTGATATGCTTCAAAGCTTCTTGCAGTTCTGGCCTCTTAATTCAAAGATCTGTCTGTATTACACAAAAAGGCAATTTAATTTTAAAAAGTACATTAAGGTAAACTGAATTACTTAAGGGCAAGATTATAAGGACAAGAAAACATGACCTATGTCCTAAAAGACAGATTTGGGGAACAGAATATTTTAACAAAGGATGTTAAAACATGGTCATGGAAGCAGGACAAATCCTGAACATACAAGCAAGACAACTATATAAGGTGATGAGAAAAGATCAAAATTATATTTCAGTAGTTTAAATTCTGGGAGGCTTCAGAAAAAGGAGGCATTAGAAGTAGTTCCTTTGATAGCCTCTGGCATTTTCTTTTTGTCCATCTTGGTTTGAGTGAAAATCTCTTTCAACATTTCCCTCTCACTTCCTCTCTATTGGGATTTCAGCAAAGCAATCCAAAGCTTTGAGCCCTATAACTGATTTCAAGCCAAACTGATTATTTAGATAAAGTTTCTATGGTCTTTCAATACTCCATACACGCACAAACTCTGCCCGCTAGAGTTATATGCATTTACATAGACACACACATTCTTTTCCTTATTTTCTCAGGGAAATTCAGGATATAAGCACACAGGCAAAATAAAAGTTCAGTTGAGATATTGTAACCAAAAGTGGGATCTGGATTCTTGTTGTTCAAAAGCCAATCAAGAGGCAGCATTGGTGGAAAATTTTCTTAATTTTGGATGCTGGCCACTGGGTAGAGGGAGGGCAGATGCCTGTCCAAGGGCCAATCCTAGCCACTGACAATCAGTGGGCAAGAGATTTTACAGGCTGAGGGAGAGGGTTATATACAAAAACAGCACAGTCAGCTCTAACAGTCATCTTCAAATTGGTCAACCATGGTCTGGTCAGCAACATCTTAATTGTTTTAAGTAAAATTAGTTTTCAGTTCTATTGTGGAGGTAATAGATTTCCAGTTGCATTATTTAAAATCCTAAATGATGATGTTGTTAAAGTGCTGCACTCAATATGCCAGCATATTTGGAAAACTCAGCACTGGTCACAGGACCAGAAAAGGTCAGTTTTCACTCCTGTCCCAAAGAAAGGCAATGCCAAAGAATGTTCAAACTATAGTACAATTGTGCTCATTTCACATGCTAGCAAGGTTATAATCAAAATACATCAAGCTAGGCTTCAATATGTGAACCAAGGAATTTCAGATGTACAAGCTGGGTTTTGAAGAAGCAGAGGAACCAAAGATCACATTGACAACGTTTGTTGGATCATGGAGAAAGCAAGGGAGTTCCAGAAAAACATCTACTTCTGCTTCATTGACTATGCTAAAGCTTTTGACTGTGTGGTCAATACAAACTGTGGAAAATTTTTAAAGAGACGGTAGTACCAGACCACCTTACATGTCTCCTGAGAAACCTGGATGTGGGTCAAGAAACAACAGTTAGAAAAGGGCATGGCTCAAAACTGGGAAAGGAGCATGACAAGGCTCTATATTGCCACCTGATTATTTAACTCGTATTCAGAGTGCTGTGCTGTGATTAGTTGCTCAGTCCTGTCTGAAGAGAACATCATGAGAAATGCTGAGCTGGATGAATCACAAGCTGAAATCAAAATTGCCAGGAGAAATATCAACAAACTCAGATATGCAAATAATACCACTCTAACAGCAGAAAGTGAAGACGAACTTAAGAGCTTCCTGATGAGGGTGAAAGAGGAGAGTGAAAAAGTTGGCTTGAAACTCAACATTCAAAAAACTAAGATCATGGCATCTGGTCCTATCACTTCATGGCAAATAGAAGGGGAAAAATTGGAAGCAGTGACAGATTTGATTTTATTGGGCTCCCAAATCATTGTGGACAGTGAGTGCAGTCATGAAATTAAACAACACTTACTCTTTGGAAGGAAAGCTATGGCAAATCTTGTTGTTCAGTCACACAATCATGTCCAGCTCTTTGCAACCCCATGGACTGCAGCACTCCAGGCTTCTCTGTCCTTTACCATCTCCCAGAGCTTGCTCAAACCCATGCCCATTGAGTTGGTGATACATACAACCATCTCATCCTCTGTTGCCCCCTTCTCCTCCTGCCTTCAATCTTTCCCAGCATCAGGGCCTTTTCTAATGAGTTGGCTCTTTGAATCAGGTGGCCAAAGTATTGGAGCTTTAACTTCAGCATCAACCCTTCCAATGAATATTCAGGACTGATTTCCTTCAGGATTGACTCCTTGCAGTCCAAGGGACTCTCAAGAGTCTTTTCCAACACCACAATTCAAAAGCATCAATTCTTCAGTGCTCAGCCTTCTTTATGGTTCAACTCTAGACAGTGTATTAAAAAGCAGAGACATCACTTCACTGGCAAAGGACCATCTTGTCAAAATTATGGTTTTTCATTAGTCATGTATTGATGTAAGAGTTGGACCATAAAGAAAGCTGTGTGCTGAAGAATTGATGCTTTCAAATTGTGGTGCTAGAGCAGACACTTGAGAATCCCTTGAACTGCAAGTTCAAACCAGTCTATCATAAAGGAAATCAACCCCAAATATCCATTAGAAGGACTGATGCTGAAGCTGAAGCTCCAATATTTGGCCACCTGATGTGAAGAGCCAGCTTATTGAAAAGAACCCTGCTGCTGGGAAAGGTTGAAGGCAAAAGGAGAAGGGGGTGGTAGAGGATGAGATGATTATGTGTCATCACCAACTCAATGGACATGAATCTAAGCAAACTCCAGGAGACAGTGGAGGACACAGAAGCCTTTCATGCTATAGTCTGTGGAGTTTGTGGAGTCACAAAGAACCAGACACCACTTACCAACTGAACAATAGCAACAGAAGTCTTCAGTTCCAGAGTCAGTTTGTTCCCATTTCCTTGAGGCCAATTTTGGAATTGTGGTAACTTTTGTCATGGCAATAGTCTCATTATCATTTAGTTAACTTTCTCCACCTGGTTGGAGTTGTAGGACCAATAAGATAGCTCATAGGATATGGCTCAAAATATTATCTATAACCCTTGTGTGTATGCACGATGCTCAGTCACTCAGTCATGTCTGACTGTTGGCGACTCTATGGACTGTGGCCCACCAGGCTCCTCCATCTATGAGATTTTCCAGGTGAAAACACTGGAGTGGGTTGCCATTTCCTTCTCTACTGTAGACCTTAAGAAGGAACCAAATGTTGTCGACTATGCTTAATGACTAAACTATTATTATTTGATCTCCTTTGACAGTTTTCCTTTGTTTCTGAAATTTCTCACATCTCTGATTAATCTTATCCCTTGGCTAAAGTTTTTCCACAGATGAAAGGCAGGCTGAGGACCTGAAGGCAGGGAGGACCACAGGTGCTTGCTCCATTTCAGTATGAGAACAGCCCCTGGGTTCAACAGGTTGAGAACATTACCAACAAATGAGAGAAACACAATCATTTCTAAGTTGTCTGGTCAATACTGACAAATTATTCCCTATACTTGAGTTCATCTTGGTCACCAGTATTAGCCATGATGCATTCCTAAAATACATTATGCCTTTTAAGGCTTTTTTTTTTCCTCATCTGGGTATTATTAAATAAGTACAAAACACTGTGAGGTTCATAGATTTAGGATCATGTCTCCGTTCATAGGTAAACTTCTCAAAAACAGAAAAGTTGGATGCTGTATTAGAGATACACAAATGTGTTCTTCTCACCACTGATATAGAAAGAATCCAGTCAAAAAGGTTATTTACTGAACTTCCAATAAACTTAAACTTTAAGTTGTGTGTTTGTGCTGTGTCCTCAGTTGTGTCCTACTCTTTGTGACTCCATGGACTGTAGTCCACCAGCCTCCTCTTGTACCTTTAGCTAAACCAAAAAAAAAAAAAAAAAGTTTAAGTGGGTTTTCAGTGAGGCCATTCTGACTAAACCTAACCAAACCTATAATTTTTTTAAACTGTTGAACTAGAATAAAACTGAAATATTGTAATACTGTTGAATCTGAACTCAAAAGGGTACTGAGAATCTATTTTTGTAATAATCCACTTTAATGTTGTGATTATTATGATTTTGGTCTTGGAAACTAAATAAGATAGTTTTGGTCATGCCTGGGAAGTGAGATAGTTGCTGAAACTAATGATATGAAACAAGGGCAGTGTAAAGGCAAAATGATAAATGATGAACTGGGAAAATATAGCTGCAACTAATATAGCAGAAAAATAATTAAAGTCCTTGATATATTAATAAGTTCTAAAGTCCAACAACCCTACAGTAAAAATGGACTGTAGAAGTGAACATATAGCCAAACTAATAGAAATTCAAGGGATCCTTAGCCATATAAAAAGTTGCTCACAGTAAGAGAAATGCAAATTGAAAATACACCTCATAACTTCTCATATATTAGATTAACAAAACACCAAAGTTGACATCATACATGTAGGAGAGGCTCTGGGAAAACAAGCATTCTCCTACACTTTTGGTGGGAATAAAAAGTAGCAAAACCAGGACAGATTTTGCCAAAAGATGCATTAACCTTTTGACCTAGCAATTCCAATTTTCTAATCTGCTTGTAATAAAAAGAAACTAGACACTATATCCAAGGCAACTGTCTACCAGTAGGAGATTGGTTGTAATAAAAAAACTCTGGAACACCCAGTCACATGATGGAGTAATTGTTGCTGTGAAAAGAAATGAGAATTATCTCTATTTTCTACTATGTAATAATATCTAGGTAGTATTGTAAATAAAGAAAAAAGGGGACGAAAAGTATGGTTTAATTTATATAAGAAAGAGTTGACACAAATATTAAATTATACACATGTATATGTCTGCATGTAATAAGCTCATACATATAAGCTCAAAATGATATGCTTTTTTAAAAAGCTAATTAGAATCCATTAGAAGATGACAGTAGTTTAAATCACTTTGAAAACTGATCAATAAAGAGAAAGAGTTAAACATCTATCCTGACTTTCTTATACACACTGAACCACTGGGCTACCAAACAGTTTTAAAAGAGAAGCTCCTCCTTTAAGAAGTATCCTGGATCATAAATGAAAAGAAAATATAGAATATTATTATTGTGAAACCCCCAATTAATTAATGAATCAAAATGATTGTTGACATCAAAAAAAGAGACAAACAGTAAATGTTTTCTGATGGAAGAAAAAAATCACCATCTGTGGTTTTTTGCCAAAAAACAAAATAAACTGAATCTGATCAAACCTCCTTCACATCTACCAATTTCAAGAAAAACAGAGGAAGAGGAAGATGTTAAATGACATCATAGTGTTACAATCAGCAAAATCTTGACTGTGAAAAGTTCTACAGAGCAAGTGACCAAATTTATCCTGCAGATGATATGCAAAGGAGGTAGAAAAAGAACTTATAAACTAAAAGGGAGCTCAAGAGATATAGCTATCAATAACAATGCATGGACCTTGAAAAAGTGAAAGTGAAAGTTGCTCACTTGTGTCGGACTTTTTGAGACCCCATGGACTGTCCGTGGAATTCTCCAGGCCAGAATACTGGAGTGGGTAGCCATTCCCTTCTCCAGGGGATCTTCCTGATCCAGGAATTGAACCGAGGTCTCCTGCATTGCTGGCGGATTCCTTACCAACTGAGCTATCAGGGAAGCCCAATAACAGTGCATGGACCTTATGTAAATCTAATTCAAAGAATAAACTGGGGAAAATGATATCATGAAATTATTAGAAATTTGAATACTTATTTTAACTTCTTTTATATATGATAATAATAGGGTGGTTATGCTTTCTGAAAGTTGTTATATCTTAGTGATGAATAATAAAATATTTACAGAAGAGATAATATGATTTCTGGAAGAAGCAAGTCAAGACACAGATGAAAGAAGATTGTCCATGAGTCTATACATTTTGAACCAAAGTGGCATATGCAAGAATATTCATTATACTATTTTTATGTATTCTGGTATGTGTTTTAAACTTCCATAATAAAATGCTTTTCAAAATGTGGGGGATGAGAAGGTATACAGAGTAGATTTTTTGTGGTTAATAAAATGTCTACTATTTCACTCATCAATGAAATGATTTGTGGTCATGGGGACACAATCCTAGGTCTTATAAGATGGAATCTTCATAAAATACAAATATCTGAGCTTTTCGTGCTTCTATATAAATCACATAGCTTTCCATCAAAAATTAGTAGAAAATACACAAATAAACCTCTGTATATTCATGTAGTTTCCTGAGTCTCACACCTGAAATACTCTAAAAGTATAGCTGCAACTATAAGTTGCAAGTTCTCCTACAATCATTGCTGAACTTTGCTTAGAATTCCCAAAAAGAAGGACTTGATAACGTTGAACTTGAAAATGTGCTTGATTTCTTTCTTTTATTTTTTTAACCAGTGGACCCACCACACCTAGCACCTAGTGCTTAATAAACATCTGTTGAATGAATGAATGAATGACAGACCCCGTGGTACAGTGATAAGCATATAGATATTATGTTTAGACTATGGTTTTTTTATTTTTTTTTAATTTAGGCTTATGATTTAATGATTTATCTAGCAAATTTAGATTATGGTTATTTTAACCTGAGCTGTGCTACTAGTGAGTAATAAATTGTATTCTCTTAAGGCAGTTTTGAGAGCAGTATTACATGATGAAATACATGTAGAGTGCTAGTATGGTCTGGCACATGGTGAACATTCAGTAAATAATAGCAATACAGATGTTTCAGAAAATATCCAATGCAACAAGATAAATAGCTATAAATATATATAATTACATAGATAGATAAATAGATGGATGAATGGATAGATGGACAACATGGACAATATCATAATAAGATCTATCTTGCATACTGGGCAGAGAAGAACTATATTAGAACTTGACTCTGTCATTGAATTACAAGTTTGATATCAGGCAAAGCACTTAACCTCACTGAGTTAAAAACACAATAACAGGGTTTATTTAAATGCCATGGCTCATTCAGCAGTTCAGTCTTTTGATATGAAATAATTAGCATAAGGCAGATATAGATCACTAGAGCATGGAAAAATAGCTGCTATTTATGTCTTTCCTAAGCAATAAAAATACACAGCAACAGATGTGGAACTAGGATCTCCTAACTCCAGTTTATACTTTTTCTGTGTGAGATGTTCCTTTCCTATGACTCATTAGGCCAGCTGACTTACCTCCTATGCATGTTAGCTCCAGTATTGCAATGAACCTAAAGACTGCAGAAAAATGTAAGTTAATTTGCATCTGAAAGGCAAAGTGGGATGGATAGAAATATTTACTATAGAAGTCTAGAATAATCCAGGACTGTGATCCCTTCAGCTGTGATCTCCTTAGGCTTAAGCTGTCTTTGCACCATTGCATTTGTAAATAGGGCTGCTTTCAGTGTTCATATGCACATACATTTGTTTCTTTTGTATATTGCCATGTCTCCAAGGTCAAAGGCATCAGATCCATAGACCTCAGTGCTAGAAGAGACTTTAAAGATAATCTGGCAAAGTCCAGAGATGAAGTGGCTTGTGTAAGGAGGTTGACCATGGTGGAGCTATTCTAGAACATGAGCCTTCTGTCCACACCTCCTCACAGTACACTGCTCTTTCCCCTAGCTAATGTCGCCCCAAAATGTTGGTCCCAGCTATGCAAAAGGACAAGAATTAACACATGTTAGTTCCTAGATATCTTCCTGAGAGCCTTCAGTATCAAAGAGTCAAAATTCTATCTGGATCAACAGATACTGTTACTGGGGTGAGCTAGGGTTTCTATAATTCTCATTCTGATTTTTCGCACATAAAGCCACATGCTTCCCCAAGGAAGGCAGTATTAGGTAGAAAATGTTGATTTTGCAACATTAACAATGGTTTTACAAAACAATGACTCTGGTGACTAGGAGCCCTAGATGTTTAGGGAAAAAAATGTTATAGGAAACCATGGCAACCTTTCCAACTGGACCTTCCATTTAAATTAATTAGGTTATAATACGTGAGCAATGGAATCAGTCAATGTCTTCCAGGAAGTATAATTTTCCTTCTCTATGCATGTGTGCCTGCTAAGTTGCTTTAGTCTTGTCCGACTTTTTGTAAACCCCATGGCTCCTCCGTCCATGAGATTCTCCAGACAAGAATACTGGAGTGGGCTGCCATGCACTCCTGCAGGGGATCTCCTGACCCAGGGATCAAACCCACATTTCTGACATCTCCTGCACTGGCAGGAAGGTTCTTTATCCCTAGCACACCTGGGAAGCTCTTCTTTATCTATAATATCCTGGAAAACATGAAATATTTTGTAAAGTCCTCAGCATCAAATAAACAGACTGACATTAAAGCCTCAATTCTGAGTCTGGGCAGAGAGAGTATTGTTAAACATCTGTGGAAGAACTTAGATTATTTTCTGACCCTGGTAAATTCCCAGAACTGTGGGACTCCAAAATTGCAGACAGAGGAAGACACACACACAGGCACAAAGGTAGACTTCTACACAGGACAGCAGACAGAACCATGCTCCACTGCACATCCCCTAGTGTTTCCCAGTTAGTCCAGATATTAGCAACTTCCACACTATACTAAACTACACCATACTACGCCACACTACACTATATTATAGGATACTATACTAAACTACCCTACCCTACCCTACCCTACCCTACACTATACTTGACTATACCTAAGAATCACACATCAGTAACTCCTTGACAAGGGTTTGAGGAGTTACTTGTGTGGCTGGTGAGGTTAGAAAGAAGGAACTCAATAGAGCACACTCTTGGGATCTCTCACAAGCCAGACTGCATGCCCAATGAATGTTTGTTGTGCCCCTGCCCTCCATGGGGTGAACTCAGCCAGACAGTGGCTCAAGTCTGCCTTCTCACAGGGAATTCTCTTGCTGTCTTTACTGCCAGGACTTGCAGGGGTGAGGCAGGGCTGCTGTACAAGAACATTCTCTTTGCACGCACTCTCCTTTACAGAGAACAGGTGTGTGTTGGGGGCGGGGGTGGGCAGGCAGTCCTGGGAGTAATACCATGGTCAAAGTATGAGGAATGCTCCTAAGATACGCTATTTCAACTACAAGTCTGCACTGCATTCCTCGGTCTATCCTTACCAATAATATCCATCTCTCTGACTCTCATCTCATTCTCAATTGCTTAATGAAACTGTGGAGGGAAAGAGAGGGTCATAATTTATTCCCTCTCCTACAAAAAATCAAACAGCCCAGCAAATATTCTTCAACAGACCTAGAAAGGCCCACGGCTTCAGTGAAAACTTCCCATCACTTCTCTCATCACATATATAATGTAGTTTATGGGAAAGGCAATAGCCAGCAATGAATTCCTGGGTGCAAGGAAAGTTTCACTGTTTAAGATTGCCTGGCCTATATCCCTGGACAAATCATTGATCAGTCTGCTTCCTGGTTTTCTTTTTTGAATAATGAAGGGTCAGCATTGTGAACATATAGAAAGTCCTTCTCTGTTGGGAACATTTCCAATATTCACAAATGGGATAAGACAATAGTGTTAGCATGGTGAATTGGAAAAGATAATACACAGTCATGAAGGAGCCAAGAAAATCTTCAGACAGAACTGGAGCTGAAGCTGAAGAGGGTAGAATTTGAACATGCAGAAATCATGAGAAGGCGTTTAAACTAGCAGCAGAGTTTGAGACAGATCTTTACACGAATACAAAAGACAGCCTTATAGCTGTGTACACCTCCAGTTTAAAATATAAAAAAAAATGATCAAATTTGTCATTTTGCATAGGTTTATTAGGGAATTCATGCTCAGAGAAGTTGCATGGAATGATCGTATAGCTAATAAAGTGCAGGGTATGAATTCACTCAACCAGTGTGTGTGTGTGGGGGGGGTGCATGTGCAAGTGTGCACACACACATGCAGAGTTCTTGTTTAGAGGGCTTATGGGGAATGAGATGGTTGAATGGAGCAGAGAATTCATGTTGAGCAAAACAGACATTGATTGCTTCTCGGTCAATCATCAAATAAAGATTTGGTATGCCTTAGGGTCGATCTAAAACTCTCATTAAGATGACTGAAATAACAGCCCACTGAATAGTCAATATGGTTATTTCATTCATCTTAATGACCCAATCAGATTAACTCTTGGGAGATCTTCAACACAACTCCAGAGGGAAAAATTCTTACACAGACATAATAGCAGCTTTTGTTGAGCCCTCCTAACTAAATGATGGATTAAGTCACAGAGACCTCCCTAGAGGAATGAGAGTTGAGCATTTATTGTTTATAAACAAAGTACCAAGGGTCATATCTTAATGGGACAAATAAGGACATTGTAATATTGAGTAAATGGACAAAGATAGCAATGAGCAAGATATACACAAAGGATCAGAGGCACATTTTTTTTTTTTACCAAAGCTGTACTTCCATGTCAGAGGCATATATAAATATGATGATAGAAAGTATAAGTCAGAAAAGATGAGCAAATTGATGGGGAATGGTCAAATGTATAATGTTTTGATCACTGTAATTTAGCTCAGGCTCTAGCAACACAGGAAAGTATCAGTAAGTGCTGGTTATGATGAAAACATTAATGATGGTGAGATTTTGATGACAACAATCTGTTGACAATTAAGAAAAATGATGATCAGGAAAAGATCAGTGTAAAAATGACAAATGTCTGAGAAAATTTCTATTAAGAGATAATGAAGTAGGAATTGGATGTAACCAGATCTGTGAAGTAGCCTTTATAGGGTAATAGATATAAATATGTGAAAGAAAAAGAAGAAGAAGAAGAAGCAATGAGGAGAAACATTTATTCACTGAACTGTATGTCTCTAAACTTCATGTTTAAGTATTAACCCTCCATGTAACTATATTTGAAGATAGGGCCTCTAAGCAAATACAACTGGCTTTCCATGTCCACAGATGTTGAACCCCCAGATACAGAGGGCTGACTGTACTACCATTTTATACAAGGAACTTGGCTATCTTCAGGTATTGGTATACACTGGGTCCCTGGAATCAGTCACTCCTGGAATACAGGGAGGACTGTAATTAAGGTTAAATGAGGTTGTAAGGGTGGGACTGTAATACTACCTTATAAGAGGATGAGGAAGAAAAACCAAGAATGTACACAAAGAGAAAGCAAGTATCAGGGAGCCAAGGAGAGAGGCCTCAGAAGAAACCAACTTTGCCATCACCTTGTTCTTGGACCTTTAGTTTCCAGAACTGTCAGATTCTGTTATTAAGTCATCTCATCTTTGGTATTTTGTTATAAATACCCAAGCAGACTAGTACAAAGACTAATCCCAAAGACACTTACCTCAGTGAAAGAACATAACTTTTTACAGTTTTTGTCATTGAGGGACAAAATAATCTGCTAGGAAAGTGCTTAAAATAAGGAGATTGGCCTTCAAGATTTGGGCTCTTACAATGGAAGAGAAACAATACCAAGTTCCTAATTTCACCATAACTATCCAGAGTTTTAAGAAAAATTTTAAAGGTTGCAAACACAGACCCCCAACATTTGGACACTATAATACCAAAAATAGATTGTTTGGATACCTCAGAATATGAAGTTGAATTTTTTTTTTTTCAATTTTACCCCCTTTTCTGGAATGTGTGAATCTGACCAAGATATCAAAACATAAAATTTTAGACCTAAAATATATCCTCTCAGTAGAAATGTGAAACTGATTAAGTTTAAGTTTGAAAACTCTAGGGATGGGGGTCCTGTTTGCATTCCACCTCTTTCTCATGATCTGCTCCAACTTTCTCTCCAGATGCCAGGCCTTTGTGCGCCCCCTAAGTTGTACACCTTTCCCACAGTCCAATAATTCCATTCAATGTAACTAAAGCATAGTATAAGAGATAGGAAGCCCTTTCTCTTCCTATCAGCAACAACGCAACCAAACAGTTGGAACTACAGCATGAATAATTGTATTAATCAGAAAGACAGAGTATAAGGCAGTAAACAGCTACAAAATTTCAATCACTTAATATATCAAAGTTTTCTGTTGTCTTTTTCTCATTCACAAGGCACATATCTAGCAACACAGTGGTCCAAACTAACAGGGGGACCCATGTGCTGCATCCTGGCTGTTAGAATCATATAACTTAGGGGGTTGAGAAAATGAAAGGTCAAGTGCCAACAAAAACTTTAGGCTAGGAAATGATATGATATAAATAGATGATATGAACAGATATGAACATCTGTGTTCACAGCCAACTCCCAAAGTAGTCACTGGTACCACCAAACTGCAAAAATGTGGGGAAACCCCATCCTCCCAAATGTAGCAATAAGTTTCCAACTTCAGCTTGTATCACAGTCACTTGGAAAGCTTGTTAAAACATGAATCTTTAGTTTCTGGTTCTAATCATTTTCATTTCTATTAAGTTCTTGGGTGCAGCTGAGGCTGCTGGTCCTGGGAGGTTCCTTTGAGAATCCCCGGTTAGAGTGGCAGTTCTCAACACTTGGCTTTCTATTAGAATCTCTTGGACCATTTGTCAAACAGATTCATGCTGAGGCCCCATCCATAGAAATTCTGATTTAGTTGGGTGAGAGTGGCGCCTTGGCATCTAAAAATTCCCCTGTACAGCCAGCACTGCTAGTTTAGAAGAATATAATTTAGATACGGTTGGAGGTTAATCTTCAAGGAGCTCATATTACAGATGAAAAAAACAAGTTTAATATCATACAGTGGGATAATGGTACCTCCAGACCTAAAAAACAAAACAAGGGGGAAAAAAAGCCTCTGGATACCAGGGGGCACCATTTCCCTTAATGGGACAGCACACAGAATGGGCAGTATTTTAAGACCAATTTACAACATAAATTTCCCTCACTGCTTAAAACAGACGTGTCTCTCTTCAGGCACAGCCTGGCTGTCAGTGCTATATCTGCTGTGTTAGGCAGGGCAGGGGGAGCCCACCTCCAGTTCTCCCGTGCAGCTGAGGGTGCCACCCCCGAGGGGCCGCCAGAGCCCCCTCCCTCCCCATCCTCACCCCGGCAGCCTTGCTCTGCGTCCCCGACCCAGCCCCACACAGATTCTGACTCCTTGCCAGGAGCCAGGGCCAACGCGGCTGATGCTGGGGGAGGAGCCCGCTTCTAAAGAAATGGAAAGGAAAGGAACAAGCTGCTGTCGGGTGCCCTTTGGTCCCACATCGACTGAATCCAGGCTGCTAGAAGGCAGTACAAAAGCAATCTCATTTTAAAGAGCAACTGACGGAGATAAAATCGAGCTACTTAACCATTATCAATTCAGAGATTCAAGTCCTCCTCTGGTCCTGTCCCCAACACAAACACACAGTGATCATTTGCCCATTATGGAATTTTACTGAATTCATCAACTCTAAGTAAAAATAAACAAACAAGGGGTGATCTGCCGTACTTTCACAAATTTTGAGCCGATTTGACAGCCATCTGATAAACACACCCTGCATCACTAATGGCCTCTGGCCCATTAGTCTCGGTGCAAAACTGAGAAACATCGCCATCTGCTGGCTCGGGGGCACACATGCGTGGAAATTTCCACCTCTTGTTATCTTCGAACAAGAGGAAGGCAACGTTAGGTCTGGACATTTTGCAAACTAGTTGAAATTCAGGGCAAATCACTAAGTCCTTTCAGCAGAGTACAAACTACGTTAAATTTTGGTTGACTTTCTGCTGTGTTATGTATGTGTATGAATGGGTTGAGGAAGGAAGGTCTTTTGTATGTGTCTTCATATTCTTTATTTTGTTGCCTTTGTCTTTTCTTGAAATGCTCAATGTTGAGATCTACATAGGTCCATTCAGTCAGTACTGAGCTTCTTACTTGCTTTGAATATCCATCCAATGATAGACTCTGAGGAGAGGGAAATAGAACACAGTTTCATTCTCACGGTCTGCATTGATTAGAAATCTGAGGTTCTGTGGTTTTGATTTCTGTGCATCTTGGCAGTGAAACACGTGAATCATATTGGAACCAGATGACTTATTCTTAAAATTGACAAAATAATGCACTCTAATGGCTTCCTCTGGACTATATCCTTCTGGAAAACAGGAAAGGAAGATTCTTGTGACCTGAAAGAGGGTTATCTTGGCCCCTGAACAGTGTGCCTGTTTACTCCTCCTTTCCCTTCCTCTTCCATCTTCAGGAAGCTCCCCCTCCAAACCTACCTCAACATCCCCCACCAGTTTCCACAGTGCTGATATCTCTGACAGCCTAAGCAAATTGTATAGTGTGGTTTCTTGCTTTAATACTTAAAATTGTGAAACTTTTAAAAAATGTACAGAATGGTTAATAGAGGAAAAAATAGGAGAGGGACTGCCAAGACAGAATGCAAGGTATCAAAGTGGGAGCTGCTTTTGCCTTTGGTGATGAGACCTGGTGATGAGTGACCATTTTCAAGATGATGATAATTGTATTCTCTTTTATTCCATGGAGCAGCTTTGCATTCACTCTTCCTAACTGTGGAGTAGGCTCTTTGCTTCATCAAGCTTTTTGAAAGGAGAGATGCCCTTATGGGAACCCAAGATAATCAATTCAGGCTGCTCAGAGCCCTGGAGACAGCTCAGATAACTCTTTCTCCTTCCTGTCACTTCCCCCCATCCTCCCCACACCTTCTCTACCCAAATAGGCCAATGAGGAACCTCTGCCCTAATGACTGAGAGTTGAGAAGTGAGGAATCAAAGGAAATGGGTAGGAGTATTGCCAGGCACTATAATGATTTCTTGCCAGTGATGAGCTGGCTTGGACGCAGCCCTTCCTGCTTTGCCACCTGAAAAGGACTCACCATAAAAACAAGAGAAGAGTGTTCACTTGGAACATGGAGCCTACACTGTTATCTGCAGATGAGTTAACTAGTCTGCTTTCATTGAACACTGGTCCTGTGGGCAAAACAACCTCTAAATTTCTAAATGATTAGAACAAGAAGAAAACATAAAGAGGATCACACAGATGATAAACCCAAAGGACAAACTGGAAGGATAAATCCCTGGAAGGACAAAGGAAGTTCACTGAAAGTCACATAGCACAAGAACGGCAGAATTGCGTCTCCAGCATTTTAGACAAGATTTCTTACTATAATCCACTTCATCACAAAATAGAGTGATGCCACTGGCCACTGAGCAGTGGCCACAGGACTGGAAAAGGTCAGTTTCCATTCCAATACCAAAAAAGGGCAATGCCAAAGAATGCTCAAACTACCACACAATTGCACTCATCTCACACACTAGCAAAGTAATGCTCAAAATTCTCCAAGCCAGGTTTCAACAGTACGTGAACTGTGAACTTCCAGAAGTTCAGGCTGGATTTAGAGAGGCAGAGGAACCAGAGATCAAATTGCCAACATCCCTTGGATCATCGAAAAAGCACGAGAGTTCCAGACAAACATCTACTTCTGCTTTATTGACTATGCCAAAGCCTTTGACTCTATGGATCACAACAAACTGTGGAAAACTCTTAAAGAGATGGGAATACCAGACCACCTGACCCGCCTCCGGAGAAATCTGTATGCAGGTGAAGAAGCAACATTTAGAACTGGACACAGAACAATAGACTGTTTCCAAATTGGGAAAGGAGTATGTCAAGGCTGTATACTGTTACCCTGCTTATTTAACTCATATGCAGAGTACATCATAAGAAACACTGGGCTGGAAGAAGCACAAGCTGGAATCAAAATTGCCGGGAGAAATATCAATAACCTCAGATATGCAGATGACACCACCCTTATGGCAGAAAGCGATGAAGAACTAAAGAACCTCTTGATGAAGGTGAAAGAGGAGAGTGAAAATATTGGCTTAAGACTCAGTATTCAGAAAACTAAGATCATGGCATCTGGTCCCATCACTTCATGGCAAATAGATGGGGGACAATGGAAACAGGGAGAGACTTTATTTTTTGGGGGCTCCAAAATCACTGCAGGTGATGACTGCAGCCATGAAGTTAAAAGAGGTAATACATGTAAATCCATGGCTGATTCATGTCAAAGTATGGCAAAAACCACTACAATATTGTAAAGTAATTAGCTTCCAACTAATAAAAATAAATGGAAAAAAGAAAAGAGGCTTGCTTCTTGGAAGGAAAGTTATGACCAACCTAGACAGCATATTAAAAAGCAGAGACATTACTTTGCCAACAGAGGTCCATCTGATCAAAGTTATGGTTTTTCTAGTAGTCATGTATGGATGTGAGAGTTGGACTATAAAGAAAGCTGAGTGGTGAAGAATTGATACTTTTGAACTGTGGTGTCTGAGAAGATTCTTGAGAGTCCCTTGGACTGCAAGTAGATCCAACCAGTCCATCCTAAAGGAAGCCAGTCCTGAATATTCATTGGAAGGACTGGTGCTGAAGCTGAAACTGCAATACTTTGGCTTCCTGATGCAAAGAACTGACTCACTGGAAAAGACCCTGATGCTCAGAAAGATTGAGGCAGGAGAAGAAGGGGATGACAGATGATGAGACTGTTGGATGATATCACCGACTCAAAGGACATGAGTTTGAGTAAGCTCCGGGAGTTGGTGATAGACAGGGAAGCCTGGTGTGCTGCAATCCATGGGGTCGCAAAAAGTCAGACATGACTGAGTGACTGAACTGAACTGAGCTGGACTGGCCATGGGAAATTTTTTGACATTTTGCTAATTAATGGTGAGAAGTTCTAGATTTTACATCATCCTATTTTAGTCAAACCTCAAACACCAGGACCTCCTTTATCAGAGTATCTCCTTACATCACTGGAAAACAATTAATATAAGTAACTCATGCTAGAGTGTTAGAGATTCAGGTCACACAAATGTGAGGGTGGCAACTCTAATAATGAGCACCCAAGAAGAGAATGTAGGAAATTATCTTTGCTCTATAACAAGGGTTTGTATTGTTTAATGCATTGGATTCTGAAAGCAAAATGCTAGAGACAGAATCCTGAATGTGATCCTTAATATCTGGGCAAATTATTCAAACTCTGGTAGTATCATAGTAAGGATAGGAGAAGTAAATCAAATAATGTGTTTTGAACAGTGTGAGTCACATGATAATCAGTCATAAAGTTTAGCTTTTGTTTTTATGGATGTTATAATTCAGTGAGTGACCAACCGTGACCTTTAGGAGAAAACCACTCTTTCCTCATCATTAAATTTTCATTGTGTACCAATATTCTCTCTACTCTTTCCATAAAGTCCTAAATCTTTCTCAAAGACATTCCCTATGGTAAAATACATCCAGAGTAGGTGCAATTTACAACTAAACCCAACAGCAGACCCCTCGGTAAAAATCTCATTGCTATTTCTTGAAATAATCGTGTTTGCTTTCAGCAATAATTAGAAACATGAATCAATAACCTCCTTGATGGTCTCGAGAAATGATCCTCAAATCAGAACCAAGACTGCACAGAAAGGGAATTGAAGTCAGATTACTTGAAGTGAAGTGAAAGTGGCTCAGTCGTGTCTGACTCCTTGCGACCCCACAGACTATACAGTCCATGGACTTCTCCAGGCCAGAATACTGGAGTGGTAGCCTTTCCCTTCTCCAGTGGATCTTCCCAACCCAGGGATCGAACCCAGGTCTCCCACACTGCAGGCTGATTCTTTACCAGCTGAGCTGCAAGGGGAGCCCTAAATTACTTGAAAGTTGGTAAATATTCAATATGGCAGAAAAGCCTAGAAATGAGTCCTGGTACTAAAATCACAGCGAATGTCCTATCCGATACCATATGACTTCTCTGAGCCTCAGTTTCCTCTTCTATAAAGTGAAACACTGGAATAAATCACACCTAAGGACCCTAGGGGATCTTTCTATCCTGTATTTTCCAGATGTATGTTTATTACATATATTATAAGTATTTTTGCTCCCGGGGAGATGAAATATATGTGGTAAATGTTCAGTTGTCAGTAGAGCAGATGGTCAGAGGCTGGGGGTTATCACAGCTCACATCACATTTTTGCTACTATGTGATCAGTCTCTTGGCCACATTTTAATATGAGTAGTAAGAATTATTCCTCTTTGCATAAACATTTTAGGATGGATAATCACTGATAGTTAACAATAAGATAAATTCACCCAATAATTATTTATTAATGATTAATGTAACACAGGTAAGCTTTTAAGCAATAACTTTAAAAAGTAAAAGGAACTCAGCAAACTTGTTTACCAAAAACAGGACACTCTCTTGTGGGTCTTCCATGCTCCCTTTCTCGAACAACATTCTCTGGGGTCTGTCTACTAAGCCTCTCCACACTCCCACATACCTCATTGTCTCCATAGTTATTGATTTCTTCCACTCCTCCATTGAGGTTCTTGAACTTTCCTTCTTTAATTGTCCAGTGAAGTCCATGTGAAATCTAAGTACACACAAGCCCCTAAAGGTAGAACATAACAAGAATTGTAGAGTCATGGATTTAATTTCCCTGGATGTTATTGCTGTTTTTGAGGTCAACACACCAAAAACTCACCACTCAATTATTGCTTTTAATGCACAGTGTAGATCTGATGTGATATTTGTTTGACATCATAACTAGATAGTACTTTTTAAATGACAACTGATCTTTAATATGATTTTAAACCACTAGAATTTTCTTTAACTAAATTGAGAGGGTTTGGGGTGAGAGGTACCTAGTGCTTTAAAGCCTATTTCTTCATAGGTCAAATTGATCTACCTGAGCTCTTCTATGTGACAGTTAGGCTTGACCACCTGACCCTGATTAATGTGGTTCTACCACATTTGACTAGGGGGAGAAAGTTATGCTTACATATTTTGCCACTGCTACGAATTTTAATTTAATCCAATTCTGGAATATGCTATTCAAATCGATCTCAAATTCAGTTCTCACTGAACCATGGGGAGTATGTGTGTGAAAGCTGATTTATATCCTTTTCATTTTGAAGCATTTCTTCTTTTCCCTTTGAAAGAGATCAGTGTGCATCTGCCAACATTTTGGTCTGAGAGAACACAAGCCTTCTGGATTTTTATGAGCTCCAGATGGAGTTGTAGGAGCTGTCCATTGCAACATCAGTGTGATTTGTATAGCATTAATAGCCCTTTTGTTCCACGAACTTCAATTCCTTTCAAAATATAAGAGTATTGAGTGCATCATTTCATGTGGGGAATGAAGAGAAATGTACACTTGGATGTGAGCTTATGTGCTATGGTTTTTGATACTGACTTTAAAATCACACTCCACTCTGATCCTCATGCACTACCAGCTCAGTGCACTGGTTTGTGAATGCTGAGTGTGTTGTGGGTCAGACTGAAGAGCACTAAGTTACAACTTACACTAAGTTATCAACTCTGTGAGTTGATACTATGCTGAGAAATTTGTTTCTTTAACCAGAAAGAATGAAATTATGCAGACATACTAAGGTCTCCTATGTGAATAAATGCTGTAGCAACAAAGTGGCTTTCAATTTCCAGCAAGTGTTATTTTTAAAAAAATAAAAAAGCAATGTCTAGTCTGGGTCAATATTTTAAAGGATTTTTTTTTTATTATTAATGTTATTACTGACTCTCAAACCAATTATAGCAGAACAACATGGAAGTCCATGAGAAAAAAAGATGTGGCCCCATGAGGGGAAAAAAAAAAAAATGTGGCCTTGTTACAAAACATGCTGTAGAGGAACTTTACAAAAAAAAAAAAAAAAAATCAGCCTCTTCAAATTAATGCCAAAGGAAAAGTGCAAAGAGTCAAATGATTTCCAGGAAGCAGAATTTAAAGTAAGACAATCACCAGATACTCAATAAAAATGGACTGAGCTTTATATGTGTAATGAAAAAAAAAGGGGAAAAAAATAATCATGTGTTAATTGATGCCAAACTCTCCTCTAACAAACTAACCATCACAGGCTGTGTAGCAAGAAAAGCAATTAAAATGAGATGCTAGTGTGTTGGTAGGAAAAGTAGTCCCCTCACACTGCAACTAGAGAAAGCCTGCACGTAGCAAAAAAAAGACCCAGGGAAGCCAATAAACAAATATTTTTTAAAATGTACACTGAAATAGACATATTTTTTAAAAGTTGAGAATTTTACATTTCTGAAACCATGACACAAATTTACTGCTACCATGAATACAAGAGAAAACATAGTTCCCAAGACAACTTTCAAAGTAAGGAAAATCAAAGCCAGAAAATTTCAGTACAGTGCCCTAGTTCACACAGTCAACTAGCAGGAACCAGTCTTACGACTCTGATCTCCACTGAATCTGACATGAACACCCCTCAATGTGAGGTTGTGCAGAGAGTTGGGATTCTCTGAGGATGGTTTTCAGGCCTTTTGCCATTTCTATAACCTTAGGCAAATTACTTAACTCTCTCTTCTCTGCTTGTATTTGTCAATAAGGATAATGCAGCTATTATCTGGGAAGAACTTTGAGTCAGTCTGATTAAAGATCCTATTTAAAGTGCCAGGTGAATCAGCCATGGATTTACATGTATTCCGCATCCCAATCCCCCCTCCCACCTCCCTCTCTACCTGATTCCAAACTAATAAAAAATAAATGAAAAAACAACAACAACAACAAAATAAATAAAAAATAAAGTGCCAGGTGCCATTCCACAGATAAAGGAAAAAGGAGCAAGAGGAAATCTGCGTTCAAACGTCCCAGTCTCTTCTGCTCCCTAGTCTCTCTCCCCTCCAGCACCCAGAAGGCACTTAGCCAGTGGAAGGATGAAGCTAAACAGAAGATGATTAATCTTGTATCAAACCTCCTCAGCACAAGGCAATAATTGAAACATTCCATTTCAATCTCCCCCACCTACTTTTTTCCTAGAACATATGATTAGTTCCAGATTATTATTTTACCTTTTCTTTCTGAATTGGGGAAATGTAACTGAACCATTTTGAACAGTAGGTAGTTTGTTGGAGATTTGGCAATGATTGTGTCGGCGGAAAACTGCATGGTGCACTGATGAGCACAACTGGGCCGCTACTAGATTATTTTTAATGCTGCCAGGATACACAGAAGGAATGATCACTAATACAGTTCAGTTAGGGGCAGATGACTATTCTCTTTCTACAAAACTCCAGAGAGAATAAACAGGTCAGTTTACTTCTGTCCTCTGCTAAAACAAAATAAGAGTGACATTGTAACAACTATTATCCTGAATGGTTAAAATAAATGTGAGATCAGTTCAGTTCAGTCACTCAGTGGGGTCTGACTCTTTGCAACCCTATGGACTGCAGCATGCCAGGCTTCCCTGTCCATCACCAACTCCTGGAACTTGCTCAAACTCATGTCCATCGAGTTGGTAATGCCATCCAACCATCTCATCCTCTGTCGTCCCCTCCTCCTCCTGCTTTCAATCTTTCCCAGTATCAGGGTCTTTTCCAAGGAGTCAGTTCTTTGCATCAGGTGGCCAACATTAGATAGATTCACATATAAGTTCAATAAATGTGGCTAACCAAGTTTTTACTTTTTCTTTCCATGTCTTTGGTCAGTACAATGCTAAGCTCAATAATGGAATGGAAAACTCTCATTTTGGAAGCTTTCAAAATGTGAAAGTAAAATATATATGTTTTGAGTGGTTTTCCTAAAGGAAAAGTAGAATTTCCCTACATTATAATTTATATCACAAAGGATGGAGAGGGGCCCCTCTAGAAGGAGAGAGAGAAGGCATTATGACAAGGAAGAAGAGAGATGAGCTGTGGAGTTGCACCCTCACCCTTATGAGGGATGGCATTTGTAGTTCTTCACTTGTTCTCTGAAAATAATTACTTTTCTATGTTGCATTTCCCTCTGGCTATGGCTAATCTTTCAATAAAATCTGTTACATAAGAAAGTCTTGGGTCAATGGTGCTTTGGGGAACTGAGGCTAGTGTTCCCGTTATCTTCCCAAGGGAGTCAGTATGGCAATAGCCATAGGGAGAATGGAAGCCTCCAAATAACAAGAAACAGTCAGCAAAAAGGTGAATGGGGTGCTCAGGGGCAGCTAAAAGTGATCCTGAAGACACTAATAAGCAAAGAGGAGACGGCATCAGTATACATTGACTCTAAAACTGATGCGGGGAAAACCCTGTCTGTTTCAGAGGTAGGTGACTTTTACAAAGAGGAGAACAAACGAAAGATTCTCATACTAATAAAGTGGGCATTATTCAGATACTAATAAAATGGGCATTATTCCAGATAGCAGACACTGGAATCAATACACTTCAAATAGTACTGAGTTCATAAAACCAAAGCTCTTTTAAATTTATTAAAGAAAAACTCTGTAAAACTCTGCACAGAGTAAGAGTTGGCAAACTATGACCATGGGCCAAATCCAGCCCACAGCCAATTTGTAAAGAAAGTTTAAATGCATAGCTTCTCCACACTCATTTGTTTTTATATTGTTTACGACTGTGTTCATGCTGCCACAGCAGAGGTGAGAGGTTGTGGCAGAGATCATATGGCCCACAAAACCTAAGATATGTGTTATCTGGGCTTTTATACAAAAAGTTTGCTGACCCTTGTAGAAAAAGGAGCAAAGGTGCTTAACCAGGACTCAGAAGATCTGGATCCAGTCTCAGCTCTACCCCAGTGTGTTCTTGGCAGTCGCCTAATATTTCTAAGTCTACATTTTCTAACCTGAAAATGAAGTTAATAGATAATGCACTGGCACAGCAAGGTTTTGGTGAAGTTCATGATGTGATTTATACTTGGAATACTTGGAAAACTATAAAGATATAATGGTCTATACAAATTTATGCAAATTGTTTCTATTTAACTACACCAGAGTGTATTCTGTTAGAAATTATATTACTCAGTGTTTGGGGGGTGAACAAGATGTTGAAATGGTCAGGTAGGAGGTTATAATTCATGAGGTATTGGGTTGCAATTTTGATTGTGTATGAATATTTTTGGAATTCATATCTCCCCAGAAATAGAATCACAAAGAAATCTTGCTGCATCCTGCCTTTGCCTCTGACTGAAGTCACGTGGGCCGCCTAGTATAGAAGCTACGACTCTATGCATCACTTGTGCCGTTGCTCTTACTGAGGCTTGTTCTGGACCCCTCCTCTCACCAGCACCTCTCTATCATCTTTAGTCTGAATAACTAAGAAATCAGTTCAGGTGTGAGCCCAGCAAGACGCCTTCCCTGACTCCCTTGATCCAGATAACTTGTTCCCCTTTATTGGGCCGAATTGTTGACTGCCCACAGCATATCCCTGTCATTGCTACTCCCCAGGTATATTATAATTAAGCATACATCTTTACATGTTTCTGTCCCTCCCCCAACTCCCACCTTAAAAGAAGCTTCTAGAGGACAGGGACTGCATTTCAACCAAATAGATTCCATTTCTGGGAAAACACCATCACCAGGTAATTTCCACTTTTTCCAGCTACATAATAGGAAGGATATTGTTGTCCTCATCTTAAACCTTTGAAGAAAGTGCAGACTGGAGCAGAAGAGCTACTTATCCAGAAGAAAATTGCAAATGATTAGTGGAGCCTCATTTAATTCTGTAAGGAATCCCTCCCACTAAAAAAAAAAAAAAAAATACTCCATTCTTAATCACTATGTTTTTCAGAGACCCTCAGTTTCTGAAAATTATCTGATTCACAACAGTTTTGACACATGAAGGCAAAGCAAAATTCTTCAAACTATGGAAATATTTGTTAAGCCAATTGCCTACACAATTATCTTCTCCTACCTTCTCATATTTCCTCAACTTAGTCTCTATCCCATTTTTTTCTGATATACAACTCCAGCATTTGTGTCTCATTTATTCATACTGCCTGTGAACGTGCAATGCAAAATTATTGCAAAGTGAAATCACACATTTTGCAAAAGTCTCGAGTTTTTATGACATCTATGAAAATGACTTTGGAAAAATGACTTAAAACATACACAGACCCTTGAAAACTGAGAATGCAGTATAGAAATAGATTAATTAACAACAAAAAAAAAAAAGAAAAAGAAAGGAAATTAATGATGACAGATTAGGTCATTCAAAAGAGAATGATTTAAATATCAAAGAACCAAGGGAACCTTTTGGGAAATCTGAGAATCCTTAAATATTTACACAAAAAGAACTATCTTCATGATGGTGATATGAAAGCCAAATATGAAGTAAAGGATGCCTTTTTGTATTATCTTAAAAGATCTATTAATATTCTTTCTTTATTTTTCCTATAAGAATAGCTCCTAGTTGTAATCAAAATATGAAGTATATTTTTCATTATTTTATTTTCATATTTTTCCTCACAAAACTTCATTCAATTATTTGCCATGGAATTCTCTCTGGATGATAGTATCTAATTACTCTGTCTACAGTTAGATAAGTTGAGGACAAGCAACATGACTCAAGAAGAGTCAAGTCATTGCCCTAGAAATTTAGAATGAGAAAGAAAAGCATCCTTTTGGTTGCCCAGACTGACACATGCACAGCTAAGAACAGTCTGTGCCCAGATTTCCTGACATGTGAAGCAAAAAAGCTGAAAAAGCAGGTCTGCAAGAAGAAAGACTAAAAGAGCAGAGATGAAGTAACAAGAGAATAAAGAGGGCCTATCTTTGGTCCCAACACCCCACAAATTTGTGCCCTTGACCCTGCCAAGTAAACTTGAAATAAATTCTTATTTTGATTTCCTTTTGTAGAGTTCCTTGGGTTACAGTCTGAAGCAAGCCAGAGGTGCCTCTGTATCCACAATAAGCCTCCTCTAACCAGACCTTCCTCAGAAATCCTAGAGAATGTGCCCACAGGAAGCCTGAAACCCTCCAAATCCCTTGCATGCACCTCTTCTTCAGACTGTTATCTGGAGCATAAACCAAGTCACTGCTATGAATACCCCATCCCCAAAGGATGGATTCAGGGAGCTGTGGCAATGTTTTAGGTAAAGCTTGAACTGGGGCATTCACTCATGCCACATAAGGTCTTTCACAAAGTAAAACAGAAGCTTGGGTGGGAAGAGAAAGTGTGTGGCCTTAGACTAAAACAGGTGGTATGTCTAAGATTTAAACTCAAACTTGTCATTCCAGATTATTATGTATAAACCAAGGAGAATGTATTTGAACTAACAGTTTACTAGCTTAATGTATGGACCTCCTGGATAGCTCAGTTGGTAAAGAATCTTCCTGCAATGCAGGAGACCCCAATTCGATTCCTGGGTTGGGAAGTTCCCCTGGAAAAGGGATAAGCTACCCACTCCAGTATTCTTGGGCTTCCCCTGTGGCTCAGATGGTAAAGAATCCTCCTGCAATGTGGTAGACCTAGGTTCAATCCCTGGGTTGGAAAGATCCCCTGGAGGAGGGCATGGCAACCCACTCCAGTATTCTTGCCTGGAAAATCGCATGGACAGAGGAGCCTGGTGGGCTACAGTCCATGGGGTCCCAAAGAGTCAGACATGACTGAGTGACTAAGCACAGCACAGCACAGCTTGATGTATAACTGTTAAGTATTTAGACACACAGAATATAAGCCTCCATTTTTATTCTTTTCTGGATGCTGTAAATATAAGAGGCAGGCCTGACATGTCATGATAAAGATAACGTTGATTCAACCACACTGAAGTATACATCATGGCTCTAATACTACACTAGGCTCTATACAGATTTTGTAATTGCATGTCATGAATGATGCTGAATTTCATGAGTTACCTTCCCAGGAATAGTGAGATTCTGGATTGCTCTAAACTGTGTCAAATATAGAAAAATTGAGAATAAAACTACACTAAGAAGGTAAGTTATTCCTGACAGGATAAATCAAGTAATCTGGCTTCATACTTAAACAGTTATGGTTGGCCCTTCCTATCCATAGGTTCTTCATCCAGCTGTACTCTTCAATTTTATATAAGGGATTTGAACATGGAGGATTTTGATATCCTTGGGACTTCTGGAACCAATATTCCATAGATATTGAGGAACAACTGTATTTCCATAATCCTTAATTATGGGCAGGAACTATGAACTTTGGAACCTAAAAATCCAAGCTATCTTTATCTGCAGAATCATATCCTATTAATTTGGTCTCTGTTTTAGACTTAATCTATATGAGAATATGAAATCTACCATCACACTTTAGTTGAATTATAGGAATGACTACCCATAATTTGGGCTTCCCTTGCAGCTCAGCTGGTAAAGAATCTGCCTGCAATGCAGGACACCTGGGTTCAATCCCTGGGTTGGGATGATCCCCTGTAGAAGGAAAGGCTACCCACTCCAGTATTCTGGCCTGGAGAATTCCACGGACTCTATAGTCCACGGGGTTGCAAAGAGTCAGACACAACTGAGAGACTTTCATTTTCCCTATAATTTGGGCTTGCCTGGTGAGTCAGTGGTAAAGAATTCAATGCAGGAGACATCATTTCAACCCCTGGGTCAGGAAGATCCCCTAGAGAAGGAAATGGCAACACACTCCGGTATTCTTAACTTGAAAACCCCATGGGCAGAGGAGCCTTGTAAGCTATAGTCCATGAGGTTACAAAAGAGTCAGACACAACTCAGTGACTAAAAAACATCTGCAGTTCAACTCACATTTGACAAAATCAGTGAATTTTGTTTAGTCAAGGCCTAAAATGCCAACTGACTAAATTTTTTTTTAGCATTTTCCCTTAAAAACTTTGATCCATTTATGATAGACATAGAATCCAATTATAGATACAAAAGTAAAATAAAACCAAGTCTATTAGGGTAAGAAGATGAAACTCTAGGATCCTGTGGCTCAACTTTAAAACCACCGCTTCACAGAGGGCAAAGTTGAGTACCAAAGAAGTGAAGTAACTAGCCCAAAGTTGTTTTTTGTTTTTTTTTAATCCATCTCTAAATTACACAAGTCTATTTTAAAACAGTTTCTTTCTAGGTTTAAAAACATGTCATCAAAAAATAATTCATCAATACTAAAAAAAATACTATAAGCAGGCTGGAAATCAGTGTTTTGCTAAATGACTTTTTAACAAAGATTCCTGTAATATTCTCATTTCTGCAAACACTTAGCATGGAAAATTTCCTTGGGTTAATCGTTTGCTTCAGTGTGTATAAGTAGCATTTAACTGTCTTTCTAAAGTAATACTCTTTATCCCTAGTTAAGACTATGTCTAACTTTAATTGACTTCAGAATAAGTAAGAGTGACTCAATTTTAATGATCATATCAGCCTTTCTTTGTAATCGATGAGCACATTAAAAAAAAAAAAAAAACATTTGATGGCCACCACACCCAAAGGGTATGATGTCCATTTCATCATAGGGGACTGGAATGCAAAAATAGGAAGTCAAGAGATACCTGGAGTAATAGGCAAGTTTGGTCTTAGAGTACAAACTGAGGCAGGGCAAAGACTAACAGAGTTTTGTCAAGAGAATGCACTGGTCATAGCAAATACTCTCTTCCAACAACACAAGAGATGACTCTACATATGAACATTATCAGATGGTCAATACCAAAATCAGAATGATTATATTTTTTGTAGCCAAAGATGGAGAAACTCTATAAAGTATGAAAAACAAAATTGGGAGCTGACTGTGGCTCAGGTCATGAACTCCTTATTACCAAATTCAGACTTAAATTGAAGAAAGTAGGAAAAACCACTAGACCATTCAGGAATGACCTAAATCAAATCCCTTACAAATATTATGAATATACAGTGAAAGTGAGAAATAGATTCAAGGCATTAGATCTGATAGAGTTCCTTAAGAACTATGGATGGAGATTCATAACTTTGTACAGGAGACAATGATCAAAACCATCCCCCAGAAAAAGAAACTCAAAATGGCAAAACAGTTGTCTGAGGAGGCCTTACAGATACCTGAGAAAAGAAGAGAAACTAAAGGCAAAGGAGAAAAGGAAAGATATCCATCCAAATGTAGAGTTCCAAAGAAGAGCAAGGAGAGATAAGAAAGCCTTCCTAAGTGAACAATGCAAAGAAATAGAGGAAACAATAGAATGGGGAAAGCTAGAGATCTCTTCAAGAAAATTAGAGATACAAAGGGAACATTTCAAGCAAAGATGGGCACAATAAAGGACAGAAAATGTATGGACCTAAAAGAAGCAGAAGATATTAAGAAGAGGTGGCAAGATACACAGAAGAACTATGCAAAAAAAGATCTTAGTGACCCAGATAACCACAATGGTAAGATCACTCACCTAGAACCAGGCATACTGGAATGTGAAGTCACGTGGGCCTCATGAAGCATGCCTATGAACAAAGCTAGTGGAGGAGATGTAGTTCTGGTTGAGTATTTCAAGTCCTAAAAGATGATGTTGTTAAATTGCTGCACTCAATATGCCAGCAAATTTGGAAAACTCAGCAGTGGTTACAGGACTGTAAAAGGTCAGTTTTCATTCCAATCCAAAAGAAAGGTAATGCCAAAGAATAGTCATACTACCTCATAGTTGCACTCACCTTACACACTAGCAAAGTAATGCTGAAAATTCTCCAAGCTAGGCTTCAACAGTAGGTGAAACAAGAACTTCCAGATGTTCAAGCTGGATTTAGAAAAGGCAGCATCCGCTGGATCATAGAAAAAAGCAAGAGAATTCCAGAATTCCAGAAAAACAGTTTACTTCTCCTTCATTGACAACACTAAAGCCTTTGACTGTGTGGACAACATATTGTGGAAAATTCTTAAAGAGATGGGAATGCCAGACCACCTTAACTGTCTCCTGAGAAATCTATGCTAGTAAAGAAGCAACAGTTAGAACCAGACATAGAACAATGGACTGGTTCCAAATTGGGAAAGAAGTACATCAAAGCAGTATATTTTCACCCTGCTTATTTAACTTATTTGTAGAGTACATCATGCGAAATGTGGATTGGATGAAGTACTAGCTGGAATCAAGATTGTTCGGAGAAATTTCAATAACCTCAGATATGCAGATGATACCACCTGTATGGCAGAAAGCCAGGAGAAACTAAAGAGCCTATTGATGAAGGTGAAAGAGGAGGATGAAAAAGCTGGCTTAAAACTCAGCATTCAAATAACAAAGATCAGGACATCTGGTCCCATCACTTCATGACAATTAGATGTGTAAACAATGGAAACAGTGACAGATTTTATTTCCCTGAGTTCCAAAATCACTGCAGATGGTGACTGCAGCCATGAAATTAAAAGACACTTGCTTCTTGGAAGAAAAGCCATGACCAACCTAGATAGCATATTAAAAAGCAGAGACATTACTTTGCCAACTAAGGTCCATACAGTCAAAGCTGTGGATTTTCCAGTAGTCATGTATGGATGTGGAAAGTTGGACTACAAAGAACGCTGAGCACCAAAGAATTGGTGCTTTTGAACTGTGGTGGTGGAGAAGACTCTTGAGAGTCCCTTGAACTGTGAGGAGAGCAAACCAGTCAATCCTAAAGGAAATCAATCCTGAATATTCATTGGAAGGACTGGTGCTGAAGCTGAGGTTCCAATACTTTGGCCATCGGATGCGAAGAACTAACTCACTGTAAAAGACCCTGATGCTGGGAAAGATTGAAGGCAGGAGGAGAAGGGGATGACAAAGGAAGAGATGGTTGGATGGCATCACTGACTCGATGGACATGAATTTGAGCAAGCTCTGGGAGATGGTGAAGGATAGGGTAGCCTTGTGTGCTGCAGCCCATGGGGTCGCAAAGAGTCAGACACGACTGATGGATGGAACAACAACAACACCCAAGAGGAGAAGTTCTAAAAATAAAAATTGTTTTAAATTTAAAAGTTGCTACATTTCAACAACATTTAAGTTTAGTAAACATACACACATACATATGAAAAAAACTGGTACAAGGTTAAAAAAATCCACAGAGTCATAACATAAAACATTAGGTGAAAAATTGATTAATAATCAGGATATTCAAAGAGACTGACCATGCATCATCTGCCCTCAAACAGTTTAGAGTAGAAGCTTCTCGAGGGGACACCATTTTTAATACAAGAAAGCATACGATAACAAAAAAGCAATTGAAAACAAAAATTAGTACTCTAGAAGTTCAAGAGGAAAAAGGATGCGCATGGTATGGAGTGTTCATGTGATCAGTCACACAGTCATGTATGACTCTTTGCCACCCCATGGACTGTAGCCCGCCAGGCTTCTCTGTCCATGGAATTTTCCAGGCAAGAATACTGGAGTAGGTTTCCTTCTCCGTGGAGTGTTCATAGACGGTATTCAAAACAAACAAGACTATAAAACTAGATTTTAGGTCTTACAGAAATCAAGCAAACCATCTGTGAGGACATTTTAGATTTCACTTGTGGGTTTCACTACCTCCTGAAGACTCAGTTTCCTGTCATTGGTAAGAAGTAACTTGGATGCAGTGCTCAGCATCGTATCTAATACTAATTGTAGTGAATATTAGGTTTGCCCACATCTCTCCCCTGGCAAGTTTCAGAATGCAACATGCCATCACATTACCCAATCTGCCTCTCTTTCCTCAGTGAGCAGTGCCCTTCAGCGGCATCTGATCTAAGCTAGTTTAATCATAGTACCTCACTCCCCAGCCACAGTGACTGATTCTCAAGCATGGATACATAACCCAATCGAGACCAAATTAGAGTACTCTTTGACCTAGAGCCTGAGGAAAGAGTCTCTCTCCTTTCTGGTAACCAGCCAGGATCGAGAGGTTTACCATATGCAGAACTTTGAGCACTATAATTGGGAAGATCTCAGGCAAACTGGGAATGCACTAGCTGGGAAGAATGATTCCCAAATAACCTATGGAAGAAGCAAGTCTACAGTTGGAAAAACGGAGCCATTATACAGAGAGAACAGAAATGAGGAGAAAGACAGTGCTGGTGAGCTTCCAGTCTTTGGTCTGAATTGTTTTCAAAGCTAGACACTTCCTGTTTTTGCTCACTTTTGATTACATGTTACAATAAGCTTCCCTTGATTAGGGTAACTAAGTTACGGTTTCTATCATTTGTAATCAAAAAATCCTAATCAATACATTGACCCATGAAAAATGCTTCATATATATGAACCATTATAATTGTGGTAATTATTGTTAAATTCTACCAAGAAACTTTATTTCTCCCAGTTTATTAGTTAAGATGTACTGTTGTTTAGTTACTATGACATGTTTGACTCTTTGCAACCTCATGCAGCACTGCAGCACACCAGGCTTCCCTGTCCTTCACTATCTCCCAGAGCTTGCTCAAATTCATGTCTATTGAATCGGTGATGCCATCCAACCATCTCATCCTCTGTCACCTTCTTCTCATTCTGCCCTCAATCTTTCCCAACATCAAAGTCTTTTTCCAATGAATCAGCTCTTCCCATTGGTGGCTCAAATATTGGCACTTTAGCTTCAGTCCTTCTGATGAATATTCAGGATTGATTTCCTTCAGGATTGACTGGTTTGATTTCCTTGCAGTCCAAGGGACTCTCAAGTCTTCTCCAACACCACAATTCAAAGGCATCAAAGATGAACAAAGAACATAATTCTGCTCTCATGGAGACATAGCCAGAGACCATTCGTGCTAATGAAAGGTTGTTGCTGAACGACAAGACACCGGGATTCTTGGCCTCCAGGGGAGATGAATTCAATCTGGGGCCAGAGACGAGGCTGGATCACTCAGAGCTTTTGTGTAATAAAGTTTTATTAAAGTATAAAGGAGATAGAGAAAGCTTCTGACATAGGCATCAGAAGGGGGCAGAAAGAGTACCCCCCTGCTAGTCTTCAGCTGTATGTTATATAGTCACTTGAAATCTGTTAATGAAAAGAAAGGAATGTCTTAAAATTCAGAATGGCACCAGATAATTTATCTCAGGCCATAAAATGATTGACTTGAATCTTGTAGAAGGGCAGATTACCACACAAATAGTTTCATTTACATAGATTAGGGGAACAATACCTGAGTATAACATACTGGTTTGTCAAGTAGTTTGAGCCATTTTGGTGGAACTTAGAGTCTGGGGTAAATGCATAGCACATTAACATAGCTTTAAGATAAACATTTCCATAAGAAAAATGTATTGGTTAACTCAAGGTTTGAGAATAGTTAGCTTCAGGTGAAACCAGGTGTCATGGCAACACAGCATTTTAAAAGAAACCTCCTTTTAAATTTGTATAGAGAAAAAAAAAAAAAAATATATATATATATATATATATATAGCTAGTTTGTTTCCTCCTGCCACTTAAGAGAGATAAAAATGTCTGACCCTTGCAGCCTATTTCCTCCATTTGGAGACCCCTGGCCTTCCTGCCTGTTGCCTTCTCACTAATTTGAATGACATGGTCCTGTACTACTGGCTCAGAAACCATTTCCAACATCCAGGGAAACTTGGGAGCAGAAATGCTGCATAAGATCCAGTCAGTTATCTGGATATAGAACAATACTGAAAGACGCCCTCCACTACTTGCATCCAGGCAAGTTCCCCAGTCTCAGCCACTATTCTAATTTCTGGTGAAAGATTTGGATGTGTAGACTGGTAAAATTCTGCTTGGTAGCGACAAAACATGGTTTTCTCAAGATGAAGAGCATATGTGAAACTCCATACTGTTTCAAAAACAGGAATTTTCCCTGATTTTTCTTAAAATTCAATGTTGTTCAGAGATAAAAGATAATGCATCATTGCCCAACAAGTTATTGACTACTTTAGTTACTTTCCATTTCAGAATCTATTGAATAATAATAATTTACTTTCCATGTAATCTATAGCTTGAAGTAGAATATTTTCCCAAAAAAAAAGTTCTTAATTTATGAGGAAACACCTTCTGTTAATTAAATCCTTCTCCTGAGATCAACCTGAAGCAAGGTATTCACATGGAACTTGCTAGGCTTATATCAAAAAGCAAAGACCAACAGAGAAATCTCACAATGGTTTTTAAATTTTTGCTTAGAAGTGAAATTCTGAGAAGAAACTTTGCTTCTGTTCACATTCCACTAGCCAAAGTAAGTTATACAAAAAAGGCAAAGGAGTAGGAAAGGAAATTATAATTATTGTCTGTTCACTGGGGTGGGGGAAGGAGAAAACTGTTTGGAACAATGGTACAATTTAATACAAGTTTTGTTACTCTTATGGGCCCTCCTCTTTTCCTCTATCTGTCTTCTTCCTGGCCAATTCCCTCCCAGTACTTTCTTGCATCTCAACTCTCATCTGCACCCCAAGGTCTCTCTTCCCTGATTCCCCAAGCTATTTTGTTTACTACTCATGACTGTGCATCCCTTCTTAAATTTCTTGAATTTATATGATAAAATATATTACCAGTCTAACAGCTGGTAATGGCTCAGAATATCACATCTCTTAGATAACTTCATTCTTGACTTTAAATTATCTCCACAAATATTTTTAATCATTGAGTCTAAAAGAGTATGCTAGGTATTATACACTAAGTTATTTCTCTTTAAAAGCCTATTAAATATTTGGGTACAAAAGATGCAAAATACAAACATTAGGGGAAAAAAATCTAAATAAATGGCAACTCACTCCAATATTCTTGCCTGGAAAATTATATGGATAGAGGAACCCAGCAGGCTACGGTTCATGGGGTCACAAAGAGTTAGACATGACTGAGTGACTGAGTGCACAGGCACGTGCACACACACAATAAAAACATGACAGTGAGTGATTATTTCAAGCGATTTTCCCATTCAGAGGCTTCTACTAAGGTATGAAACCAAATTGCTTTCCTTGTTCCCATCCAACCAACTATTCAGTTAATAAATCCAATAGTAATAAGCCACATAGGTGCTTCCAGTTTTCTTGTCATGACAACTAAGAAGCTTTGGGCTTTGCATGTGCAATTTCTTTCACCTCTCACACATTCTATGCCTTGTCAGAGAAACTTCTGGGGGTTTACAACCCAAAATGGGAAAATAAAAAGAAGTAGAGGAAAGAATACTTTAGGGATGAAGGAAGCTCAGTTTGAGAAATTTGGGAAAAGTATAGGAGCTGCTCTCTTTTTTTGAGAGAAACTAATTGAGAGGAAAATTAGCACTTTAAGAAGCATTGTTGAGGACTTTGTACCATTTTGCATGTGCTGAAGAAGTGCATGTAAAGCCTTGAGTTATTTTGTAAATAACTGAGGATTTGGCACTTCTTCAACTCTGACACCACTCTGAGATTAGACCACATGGATCACAGCTTTCCTAAAGTTACTAAACACACATTTACTGAACATGACTATGTGTTGAGGACAGTTTGAGGGACTGGCTGTTCAATGATAAGCAAAATAGATGCAGCAATTTTTACTTGGAATATGTATCATTTAAGATAAGCACCACCACAATGAGATAGAGAAATTAAGAATTATAACAATTTGCGAAAAGATTAACAAAACATCAAGAAAGTGACTTGCCATCCAACTGTATATACAGGTGCATGCTAAGTGTCTTCATTGTGTCTGACTCTTTGTGACCCCATGGAGTGTAGTCTGCCAGGCTTCTCTGTCCATGGGATTCTCCAGGCAGGAATACTGGAGTGGGTTGTCGCACCCTACTTCAGGAGATCTTCCCAACCCAGGGACCGAACCCACGTCTCTTATGTCTCCTGCATTGGCAGGCAGGTTCTTTATCACTAGCGCCACCACAAATAAGAAGTAGCAAAGCACAGTTTATATCCCAGTTCAGCCTTCTTGCCCAACTTACATACCAAATTCAATATCAGCTCATACAGTTGTCCTCAAATTGTATGAGGACATATCTAAATACCTATTCCCCCAAATATTCTTCCTCCACTGCATATAACACGGTCAGCAGATTCAAATTCTCTGTCTTCCACCACAGATCTCCATGTAAAATTCAGACTGAGAGTTGAAGAAGGTTTGGTAGATGAGCTACTGCAAATCTACTTTGTGCCTTAGAGATGCTGCCCAGGAGTGAGTGTGTTTTCTCTGCTGCATTTTCCATCTTCCTTTTTCCCATGAGTTACAATATGCCATAAAAACAATTACTATCTGAGTAGAGTGGGAAATAGCAATTTAAAATGATTAAAAAAGAGAACCATTTTTAAAGTAATTACTATCATTATTTGTTTATTTGAGAGAGAGAGAGAAATATATTGTGAATCAATAGAAGCCTTGGCCAACAATTCTCTAAGCCTTATTTATCTGGGTATTGTTTATCTCCCAGAGTTTCCCCTCAGAGGAAAGAATAATAAAGCAGAATGACTCATAGCTCTTTATTTACAGAGAAATGCGTTTTGGAGAGAAATGATATTTAAAAGCCAAAGTGCGAAAGGGGCTCAAAGACTTCTCTGTGGGACAGAAACGTAGTACATGGCTCCTGTGAATGAAAACAGAGCCATTGCCACTTGACTCTCTCTCACAAGTAAAGCTCACACCTCTGAGAAATGGAGTCAAGAGATACATCTTTCAGCAGAGACTATCCTTCTGCTTCTTATGACTGCAGGGCCAAGGAGAAATCCCTCCAGAGGAAATCACATGTCTCTCAAGATGCTTCAAACTAAGCTCTCCTATTATGGGCTATAACAATCCTCAGAACAATAAAGTGGCCATCAATACATATCTGATTCCACAGTTAACTTCACTGTTGTTCCAGCTGATGACAATTTCTGCTTGCTCATCTAGGAACCTGAAATTCAGTCACTTGAGCTCTGTATTCTCAATTTCTAACTCCAGTGGGGTCCCTTAGCCCCAGTTGACAGTCAGGTCCCTGTCTTCTCTCCTCCACCCTCCTCAGGAAAATTCAAATTTCAGCCTGCTCCATTCTAGCCCTAAACCTTTAGATTCAGTATGAGGATATCATAATGTCACCTTCATTCATTTCCAGGGAAATGGGCAACCACTAAAAATAAAGACAAACTCAGGAGGGAACCATGAATTTGGATTACTATTTTGTGACCATCTTACATACAGGAAATATTGTTGTTGGTGTACTGTGTTAATTTAACTTTACTATAACCTCTTCTAATTTGAAATGTAGACTATGAGTCTGATGAGATACTTCTCCACTTGTCCAGTTGTCAGGATTCCGAGATTGGGGAAAATATGGAGGCAGTTAAAAGGAAAACTAGTGGGAAGATTTTGATCTTATACAAGAGAACTGCTTTAATATGAAGTTCAAGAGTTTTATATAACATTCTTTTTTGTGATTCATTAAGAAGGCAGTTAGGGCTTTGTTTTGTGTATGAAGGTAAGACTGTCTATTATGTTGAGGGGTACAAGTGGTAATTTTACAGTGCTGGGTAGAAAGTACTCTGAGATCAGCAGAATTGTCACCTGGCTGTTGCCCCAGATTCATACCCCTGCCCCTGGATGGAGGTGAAATACTCAACTGAGTTTCAGGCTTAACCACAAAAGATAGAGCCACAAAGAGAAAAATAAGAACTGGTTAGAACCAGCTAGGCCCAAGATGTAAGATTTGACTTCCAATAGACCTTGAACCTCATTATATTCTCATTGTAATACATAAGCATGCTAAATGATATACCCAGCAGCACTATGACAGTTAAAAATTGCCATGACAACAACCAGAAAATTCCATACAAGAACTGAAAAGGAGTGTGGTTGGAGATCTGAGCAAATCACACCCCTCTTCCTCTTCTCCAGTAAATCATGAATATTCCTCCCTCTATTCACTCCCTTTTACCTTGACCCAAAGCTAAGCTTCAGCTACATACTCTTATGCTTTAATACATAACCACATTGGACGTGAAAGAAATGTACCTTTATAGTCACTGTTCTGTATATTAACATTTAACACTGCTGTGATCCCTCAAGGACATTTTATGTTATGGTTTTAAAGCAAAGGCATGCTTATTAGAAACTATTTAAGCTGTTTCAGCCCAAGTCAGGATGAGAAGCTGATGTTTGAACTAAGTTTCCATTTCTCCATCCTCTGGCCATTGAATAAAGTTTCTGCTGTTTTGGTCTCAGCATTGGTTTCATTATTGGCAATATAAATCTGAGCTGGAAAAGAATCTTCCCCACCAAGGTGGGGAGCTTCAACTGGGCTAGGGCCCAAGTTGGGATTCATGCAACCAATTTGGTAACAGAATCAACATACCCACCAAACACAGTACCTGACAGTCTGCCCTTAGTGCTTTAGGATAAGTATTACTAAACTAAGGATATTAATGAATATCATAGCAAAACTAATTGTTTTGTAAATTTAGAAAATAAGACAAACACAACTAGGAAAATTACATGTCATGCCAGTAATATAGTCCTATGAATTAATGTAAATAAAGAGAAATAGGTACCTGTAAAACAATGTGAGGAAAGGAAGGCGTTAGATTACAGGGCTGATGGAAACAGTTTGCCAACATATTTTACCAAGGACCTGGCCTGCCCAAAGATATATAAGGTGCTTTCCCCTCCAAAACCAACACAAACTACATCTTGCCCTATTGAGCCCACATCTTTAGTCAGTTCTTTCTAACAATCAAAGCTTTTGGTAGCTGGGGGAAAAAAAAATGCTTATAACACTGATCTTGTGGTCTGTGGCAGGTCTAATTTAATAGCATTTTCTGAAGAGAATAATACCCTTTCATTTTCTCCCTTGACCTATTTTAGCATATTCTGCATCTCTTAGTATTTTTCTTCTTTGCATTCTCCCTCCTGCATGTTATGCAAATGAGCTGCTGAGCTGGAGAAAATAAACTGCATTTGTCTTCCTGCAACACTCCCTGAAGGGTGATGTGGAAATCTGAACACATTCATTGATCACGCCTCCCACTCTCAGGGATTGACCTGCATAAGGCACCCATGGTACAGAAAAACTCATGGGATTCAGGAAGATACAGAAAGAAATTTCAAATGGCCCACCCCCACCATCTTCCTTAGGAATCTGCACCTCAGTATCCCATGTAGGCCTGTCCCAACTAGACTTAGTCTCAAAATATTCATGAAAATGCATAACACATGTTTAGTTCTGTCCCTTCCACTACTTGATTAATGCTCACAGGAGACAGGCTGGGTTGACCTTCTCATCCTTCCAATGAAGCTCAGATTAAGTGTTTATAGTTGGTAAAGTGTAACCCAGCAGTGTTAGTGTCACCTGGCAGCTTGTCAGAAAAGAAGAGTCTCAGACCCCACCCAGAAATACCAAATCAGAGCCTACATTTTAATAAGTCCCACAGGTAATTCATAAGCACATTAGCTTGAAAAGCCTCGAATAAGTTGCTCAGAAACACTCTCTCCTAGTTGCTCCAAAACACGTCAGTGAAAAGTTACTGTGAGAGGCCACTCAGAGAACAGAGTCCTCTCACCATGAGTCCTGTCAGGTTTCAGAAGGAGAGGAGTTTGAACTTTGTCATTCTAACAAAGGAAGGCTGCTGGCATCTCCATCCAGCAGAACTCTTTCTAAGAAACATCATGGCTTTCAAATAGCACAATGTTTTAACCCTATGGTTTTCAAACCTTCTCCGTCAACACCTATTTGCTTGAGTATAGTCATCTTCACGTGGCTGTCTCTCAGCATTTCACCATTCCTGAGGCCCAAGCCACTTTTTGATAGAATGACTAAAATAGTGTTTCTAAAAATATAACTAAGAACATTCTCTAATCTTTACAAAGTAAATCACTAGTACAGTTGGTGCTTTGTTATTCCTAGTGAAGACACAATTTCAACACATGTCACATCCAGTCACAACATATTTGGGGACCTACCTCCTAAGACATAAAACCGTTTTCTTCATCCCAGAGAGTGTTCAAATACAGCAGTGGTCAGGGTAGATATTTGGGACATCAGGGGTGGCATCGATCATGGAACCTATCTGACTATAGATAGGACTCAGCTAACCTGAGTTACTTCAATCAAAATCTAAAAGAGGAGACACTGTCCTTTATCACAACTCATTGGGATAAATTCAAGTTGACTAACTTAGAGATTTAAGGAAGAGGTAGCCGAAACGGAGTAATTTAACAGTAGGGAACACCCGCTGTCCCAAGCTGGGAAGCCTCACAATCAGGGAGAGGAGCAGTTAAAATGCTCTTCAGAGCATTGATTGAAATCCAGGACTTTTGACCTCAGCTGGCAAGTTAGATACAATTGAAAGCTAGTTAGTTACAGCTGGTCTTTGAAAGCTTCTTTTCTCTTGCTCTGCTCACCATACTCCATTTAGTTTTTTATTCATGCCTTTGATCCTCTCTGTCCTTTTAAGTGTTACATATCCAACTTCTTGCTCCTGCCTCCTCAGGAAAACTCTCAGGAAAGAAAAAAAAAAAAGCTTATCCCATTCATTTATGTAAGCTACTGTCATTGAAATTCTGACATTTAAAAGCTGAAACTCAAAAAAGGAATGTTGGGGACAACAAACTTCTCTTCAGATCCCCTGGACACCCCCTTCCCCAGAGATTACCTTAGTGGCCCTATGTGGAAAGCCTAGTCTGAGTAGGGTTATGCACTCCCTAACCTTTCAGTTCAGTTCAGTTGCTCAGTCGTGTCCAACTCTTTGCTACCCTGTAGGCTGCATCAGATCAGGGTTCCCTATCACCAGTTCCCAGAGCTTACTTGAACTCATGTCCATCAAATCGGTGATGCCATCCAACCATCTCATCCTCTATTGTGCCCTTCTCCTCCAGCCTTCAATCTTTCCCAGCATCAGGGTCTTTTCCAATGAGTCATTTCTTTGCATCAGGTGGCCATAATATTGGAGTTTCAGCTTCAGCATCAGTCCTTCCAATGACTATTCAGGACTGATTTCCTTAAGGATTGACTGGTTGGATCTCCTTGCAGCCTAATTGACTCTCAAGAGTCTTCTCCAACAACACAGTTCAAAAATATCAGTTCTTTGGCTCTCAGCCTTCTTTATATTCCAACTCTCACATCCATACATGACTACTGGAAAAGTCATAGCTTTGGCTAGATGGACCTTTGTTGGCAAAATAATGTCTCTGCTTTTTAATATGCTGTCTATGTTGGTCATAGTTTTTCTTCCAAGGAGAAAGCGTCTTTTAATTTCATGGCTGTAGTCACCATCTGCAGTGATTTTTGGAATGCAAAAATAAAGTCTGTCACTGTTTCCATTATTTCTCCATCTATTTGCCATGAAGCAATGAGACTGGATACCATGATCTTCATTTTTCGAATGTTTAGTTTTAAGCCAAAATTTTCACTCTCCTCTTTCACTTTCATCAAGAGGCTCTTTAGGTCCTCTTCTCTTTCTGCCACAAGGGTGGTGTTATCTGCATATCTGAGGTTATTGTTGTTTCCCCCAGCAATCTTGACTCCAGGTTGTGCTTCATCCAGCCTAGCATTTCACAAGATGTACTCTGCATCATGACAGACATGTCATCATCGGCAGGGTGACAATATACAGCCTTGATATACTTCTTTCCCTATTTGGAACCAGTCTCTTGTTCCATGTTCAGTTCTAACTGTTGCTTATTGACCTACATACAGATTTCTTAGAAGTCAGGTAATGTGGTCTGGTATTCCCATCTCTTGAAGAATTTTCCACAGTTTGTTGTGATCCATACAGTCAAAGGCTTTCATATAGTCAATAAAGCAGAAGTAGATGTTTTTCTGGAACTCTCTCACTTTTTCAATGATCCAACAGATGTTGGCAATTTGATCTCTGGTTCCTCTGCCTTTTCTAAATCCAGCTTGAACATTTGGAAGTTCGCATACTGTTGAAGCCTGGCTTGGAGAATTTTGAGCATTACTTTGCTAGCGTGTGAGATGAGTGAAATTGTGTGGTAGTTTGAGCATTCTTTGGGATTGCTTTTCTTTGGGATTGAAATGAAAACTGACCTTTACCAGTCCTGTGGCCACTGCTGAGTTTTCCAAATTTGCTGGCATATTGGGTGTAGCACTTTCACAGCACCATCTTCCAGGATTTGAAATAGCTCAACTGGAATTCCATCACCTCCACTAACTTTGTTCATAGGGATGCTTCATAAGGCCCTCTTGACTTTGCATTCCAGGATGTCTGGCTCTAGGTGAGTGATCACACCATCATGGTTATCTGGATCCTGAAGATTTTTTTTTTTGTTTTGTATATTCTTGCCACCTCTTCTTAATATCTTCTGCTTCTGTTAGGTCCATACCATTTCTATCCTTTATTGTGCCCATCTTTACATGAAACATTCCCTTGAATCTCTAATTTTCTTGAACAGATCTATAGTCTTTCTCAGGAAGTGAAGTGACCACTCTAGGTGAGTGACTACACCATCGTGGTTATCTGGGTCATTAAGACTTTTTTTGTATAGTTCTGTGTATTCTTGCCACCTCTTCTTAATCCCTTCTACTTCTGTTAAGTTCTCATTGTTTCTGTCCTTTATTGTGCCCATTTTGCATGAAATATTCCCTTTGTATTTCCAATTTTCTTGAACAGATCTCTAGTCTTTCTCATTCTTTTATTTTCCTGCATTTTTGGGGGGGTTTTGCATTGTTCATTTAAGAAGGTTTTCTTATCTCCAGAACTGTGAATTCAGTTGTGTTTATTTTTCCCTTTTGCCTTTGCCTTTTGCTTCTCTTTTCTCTGCTATTTGTAAGGCCTCCTCAGTCAACCATTTTGCCTTCTTGCATTTCTTTTTCTTGGGGATGGTTTTGGTCACTGCACCCTGTACAATGTTATGAATATTTGTCCATAGTTCTTCATGCACTGTGTCTACCAGATCTAATCCCTTGAATCTATTTGTCACCTGCACTGTATAATCATAAGGGATTTAGGTTCATAGGGAACATTAAAAGAAACAACGTATATAATAATCTTGGCAGACTTTCTTACACTTAAATCTCAACAAGTAAGTTATTTATTCTTTATCATTATTAACAATATTAACTGCAAAAAGAAATACTTTTTAATATGTTTCACTATGACTACATAATTTTTCTTTTCCTGTGTATTTTTTTTCTTCTGATTTTTGCTTTATGTATCTATGTTTCTTTGCTGTTAGGTGTCTAATGGTTTATGATGTCTATCTTCTTCGTGAATTTTACTTTTTATAGTTAAAAATATTCATCTTTGTTTCATTTAAAAATAAGTAAATACATGACTTTTAAAAAAAAATACTAGATCATGAAAACTTGAATTAAGTTTCATGCTTTCTTGAAAGACTGTTTCTCTGCATATATAAGTAAGAATCTACAGTACCTCAGAAGCATTTTGAATATGTTTTGTGCTCTGATCCTAGGGATGGTCTATTTTGGAAATGAGAGCTTGGGTATGGGGAGTAGTTGAAATAGAAAGTGGTGGCCCAATCAAGACAAGCAATTGCCACATGCCCTTCAAAGCTCAGAGGACAATGACCTAGGCAGTGTGAGAGTCAGAGAGGAGGGATTGCTCCAGTTCTGGAAAGTGGGGAGATATACAGAGTATAGGCAGAATTTATTTCTGAGTATCAGGATATATTGATTTGTCTGAGTTAAATTAAAAAACAAGGCAGCCATTAGACTGAGGTGGCTCTAATGCCATGATAGTTTCATAAGCAAACCAAAACCTAAGCATGTAAATGCCTCGGGTTTACAAAATCAAACCACTAATGACAGCTAATCACAGACACCAAATAGGCTTTAAGCTATGGTCAATCAATAATTTCCTTATTTTGCTTTCTCTTCTCTGCAGAAGTCTGCCCTGAGTTCCCACCAACAGAAGCAATCCTAACCACTTCTGGTTAGAGGCTGCTAGAGTCAGGTTGATTTTTTAACAAAAACTCTTAAAATTCTTAATATACGTTGTGTTTATCTAATACAACATAGGTGTGAGTATCTGGAAAAATTATTAATATCAGTCAAAGTAGGAAAATTATAGATGGCCTCTCTTCCTCCTCCTCATGTACCCCTTTTATTTCTACCTCTTACACCACAGAAATGACAGATCTCAAAGGGGACAAATATTGAATGTTGCTACTTTCTCTGACCACTGAACATTTAGAAACATTAAAGTTTTCAGAAAACAAGACAAAAAATATTTTATAAAGATTCATACAGCTCAAATATCCTAATATCTACAGGTAAATTTTGAGAAAAGAGATTCCATTTCTTGATAGATGATATTATTTATTTTTATTACTGCAACACATTTGGATACACATGATTTTACCACAATTTTTATGAGTAACACAAGTTTATGAAGAAGTTTGACTTTTCTGTACTTCATTAAGTATATTATCTGGTGACTTTCCACCTAAAGTACAGCCACTATAATAATACAGAAAATATTAAACATCAATAAAGTATTGCCAGAGAAGATGCTGTTTCCATTATTTTCCTTATCCTTAGTTTATCCTTAATAAAATTTCCGTGGAAACATCTATCTCTCCTCAAGTGCATGAGGTGATAAAATCTGATATAACAGCAATCCCGAGTGTTGCATATTTTCCAGCTGGTCTTGGCTCTAGCATGTGATCTGGTAGCAGAAGGGGACACTCTTACCTGGGAATATTACCTTATGAAGACAGAGGATACAGTGCATCTCCCACTCTTCACCATCCAACAGGAGGCTCCCACAACTCTACTTGAGTACATTACAGATTCAACCTGAGCTGTTCCCTCTGGTTTTCATCTACAGTGCAATATCCTGTGGCTTTACTTTGAAATGTGTCTTCAAGAGCAAAATTGAGCATTCTATGTACTATATCAAGTTAAACAAGACTGTTAGAAAACTAAACAGAAGCAGTGGGAGAGAAAATCTGTGCACCTGAAAGCAATACATATTGTGTATTAAAATGTCATATTATAATATATTACATATAATTATATTATATCATTAAATTATATATTATTTAATGATATACTATATTATAATATATAATTTATATTTCTATTTTATAATTTATATTATATTTATTATTTATATTTTATTTATTTTATATTTAATATTATATATAAAAGTATACTAATGTGTATATAAATATATATTAATGTATATATAAATGTACATTATATAATATACCATATATTATACAACATATATAATATATACAATTATATAATATGCAATTATATAAATGTATAGTAATGTATATATAAATGTATATATTAATGTATATATAAATACTAAATGTATATATATAACTGTATATTATATTTCTAATTTATATTTTATTTATATATTACTTTATTTATTTATATTTTATTTATTTTATATATTTATTTATATGTATTATTATATTTTATTTATATTTATAAGTTACATTAATTATAATATTATATTATATTATATTATATTAATACTATAATATATAATATAAAATTTATTGTATAATATTAATTTATAATTATATTAAATATTATATTATAATAAACATATATTTAAATAAATAAATAATAAATGTATATTTATTATATAATATATTATATATAATTTTATATAAATATTCATAACTATAATTATATTTATGATTTATATATCATTTTTATATATATTATACATTTTATATACATATATTTTTATATATTTATTAAATAATATATATTTACATAATAATAAATAATATATGTTTATAATCTATATAATGACATTTTAAATATTATAAACATATATACTATATATTATATACAGTATATGATATATATATAATAAATTATAATATAAGTAAGTTTAAATAATATAATAAATATATTTATAAATATAAATTTATAAAGTATTATATAAATTTATAAATTAAATCTCTAAAAAATGTTTATAAATATAAATGATAAATTATATAATTTATGATATATTAATATATTATGCATAATATAATACATATTATATAAACATATGCTTATATATGTATTATATATTTAACATGTGTGTAATATATATAATTTATATATATTTGTGTGTATATATATATTTGATATAATATATCAAACCTACATTGTTCAAGGGTCTTTTTCTTTGTACCATAAAATATATTTAAATTTTCAACTAAAGTGTCTTTGGAAACTTGAATTTCTGTTTTGTCTTTTACTTCACCACTTTATGTATTGTGAGTATAATTTAGAAAGACTTGGTTCACATGTCAATAAGATACATTGACTCAGTGCTCAGTGAAAGCAAGTTGAAGACAGTGATAGCTTTCCTGTATTCCAGAAGAAATGTTAAATGTGTCAATTCATCTGAAAGGTATTATGAAGTATTCACTGACTTTAACAACCAAGTAGTTGGGTTCAATATAAAACCTTTATCCACTGTACAGACAAAGACAATTAAAGAATCTGGTGTTTCATGTTCTTTTGAATAAAATATTGGGTTGGCGAAAAAGTTTGTTTTTCTCTACCAATATTTTCATTTATTTTCAGGATAGAATGTAAAGTAAATGGTTTTACTTAAAAGAAAATTAAAAGTTAAAAAAAAATTTTAAAGTTAAAAGAAAATTTGCACTTACCAAGATCACCAAAATACAAATCTATTAAAAATAGATCTTGTCTTTGATGTTTATTTTACATTACCTAAGTACATCCAATTATGCAAATTTACATTTCACATCTTTACATTCCTGATACACATAAAACAAGACAAAGAACACATTTGCAATATTTAGCCTGGAAAATCTTGCTTGGGGCAAATAAGAGTCTCAACTGCTTTATTCTTTCTGCACATGTACAAATATAATTCTGAATAATTGAAATAAAAAAATCAAGATTGGTTTAAGGAAAAAGTGACTAAATTTTTGTGTCACCTAATGTTATTTGTAATTGACTTTTAAACTGGTCTTCTAATTACTGAATAATTATTCCATGGGTAACAAGTACTTGGAATCTCCTTAAATGATTTCAGGAAGCTTAGCTGGTTGTTTCTGCAGATCTTGTAATCTGAATGCAGTTGAAACGAGCTATACACTAACCCTATATAAACACAGTAGTCACTGTTATTATCTCTCTCTTGTGAAAATATCTTGCCAGGCTAAAAAAGAGCACTTGCTTCTTCCATTAGGCAAAGGAAAAGTACAAACCAGTGTAATACAGTACTATTATAATTTGAAAGGAAATAATCACATTGAACGAAATGAAAGATCTTACTCTTTTAGTTATAATCTTACAAAACTCAAATCTACCTAAATCACACCATAATACTAGATGACTGCATTTTCCTTCTATTCAATGTTTCTCACGAGATATTTTGTATCACTAATTCCTGGACTTGATCCACTGTTAAAATACAGAGTATTCTCAGAAATGTCCTCTCATGGTTTTTTTTTTTTTTTTTTTAATAAAGGGAGGCCAAGGCCCAGGAAAGGGAGAAAAGAAAAGAGATAAGTCATGCCCAGATGCTGGCTGCACTCTGGAAGGCCTATGGCAAACCCTGAGTCTTTAAAGGACTAATCTGTAGACAGGCAGGACAATGGGCCAAAGAGTGTCCAAACCGTGACAAGTCTCCTAAAACAGCTTGCTACAAATGGCATCAATTGGGACTCTGGGCAGCACGCTGCCCTGGGGACCAAAAGCCTCAAGGTCAAGTGCCAAGCCTTTCCTCATGATGGTTCAACAGGACTGAAGCAGACCGCTCCAGCCAGCCCGCCTGTCACAGATAACTATCACGGGGCTGGAGCCAAGGGTGCAACTGGATGTGGCAGGTAGGTGCAAGAATTTCTTGGTTGACACAGAGGTTACCTACTCTGTCCTGACCTCCTACTCTGGAGACTTCTTCTCCTAAACCTGTACCATTTTGGGTGCTAAAGAAAAAACAATCACAAAAAGGATTCACCAAGCACTTCTTTGTTGCTGGGATGGACAAATATTTTCCCACCAGTTTCTGGTGGTCTCTGAGAGTCCTACTCCCTTTTGGAGGAGACTTTCCCTGCTTAGATAGAAGGGATAGAAGGTGCTTGATAACTCTCCCCTGGGGGCAAGCTAGCTATTTTTACCAGCTACCAAGTGAAACAGCCCCTGAATGGCAGAGGCTATTTATGGATATTGATTAAAGGATCCTCAGATATCAAGTAGTGTTGATGGAAAATCCAGGACTGACTTAATCCCCTTGTTAAGTTCTTAACTCCAATACCTTCATGCCTACCTCTGAGGGCTCTCTCCACTTTCATTCTTGCCTAGAAACCTTGGACTACAGGACAAAACTCCAAGTGGGATTGTCAGAAGATCTTCTGACCAACCCTGAGGAGATCTGGTACACTGAATGGAACAGCTTCATCTTGGATGGAAAAAGAAGAGCCAGATATGAAGTAGTCTCCAATTTGAGACCATAGAGGCTAAACCTTTGCCACCAGGTACTATACAAAAAAGATCTTCACAACCCAGATAATCACAATGGTATGATCACATGTACAGCCAGACATCTTGGAATGCGGAGTCAAGTGGGACTTAGGAAGCATCCCTTCGAACAAAGCTGGTGGAAGTGATGGAATTCCAGTTGAGCTATTTCAAATCCTGAAAGATGATACTGTGAAAGTGCTGCACTCAATATGCCAGCAAATTTGGAAAACTCAGCAATGATCACAGGACTGGAAAGGGTCAGTTTTCATTCTAATCCCAAAGAAAGGCAATGCCAAATATTGCTCAAACTACCGCACAATTGCACTCATCTCACATGCTAGTAAAGTAATGCTCAAAATTCTCCAAGCCAGTCTTCAACAGTTTGTAAACCATGAACTTCCATATGTTCAAGCTGGTTTTAGAAAAGGCAGAGGAACCAGAGATCAAATTCCCAACATCTGATGGATTATTGAAAAGGCAAGAGAGTTCCAGAAAAACATCTATTTCTGCTTTATTGACTATGCCAAGGTCTTAGACTGTGTGGATCACCACAAACTGTGGGAAATTCTTAAAGAGATGGGAATACTAGAGCACTTGACCTGCCTCTTGAGAAATCTATATGCAGGTCAGGAAGCAACAGTTACAACTGGACATGGGACAACAAACTGGTTCAAAATCGGGAAAGCAGTACATCAAGTCTGTATACTGTCACCCTGCTTAATTAACTTATGTGCAGAGTACATCATGCAAAACACTGGGCTGGATGAAGCACAAGCTGGAATCAAGATTGCTGGGAGGAATATCAATAACCTCAGATATGCAGATGATACCACCCTTATGGCAGAAAGTGAAGAGGGACTAAAGAGCCTCTTGATGAAAGTGAAAAAACAGAGTGGAAAAAGTTGGCTTAAAGTTCAACATTCAAAAAACTAAGATCATGGTATCCAGTCCCATCACTTCATGGCAAATAAATGGGGAAACAGTGAAAACAGTGACAGACTTTATTTGGGGGGGGGGGCTCCATAATCACTGTAGATGATGATTGCAGCCATGAAATTAAAAGACACTTGCTCCTTGGAAGAAAAGTTATGACCAACCTAGATAGCATATTAAAAAGCAGAGAAATTACTTTGCCAACAAATGTCCATCTAGTCAAGGCTATGGTTTTTCCAGTAGTCATGTATGGATGTGGGCTATAAAAAAGTTGAGCACCAAAGAACTGATGTTTTTAACTGTGGTGTCTGAGAATACTCTTGGAGTCCCTTGGACAGCAAGGAAATCCAACTAGTCAATTTTAAAGGAAATCAGTCCTGAATATTCATTGGAAGGACTGATGCTGAAGCTGAAACTCCAATCCTTTGGCCATCTGATGCGAAGAACTGACCCATTAGAAAAGACCCCTGATGCTGGGAAAGATAGAAGGCAGGAGGAGAAGGGGACGACAGAGGATGAGATGGTTGGATGGCATCACTGACTCAATGGACTTGAGTTTGAGTAAACTCTGGGAGTTGGTGATGGACAAGGAGGCCTGGCATGCTGCAGTCCATGGAATCACAAAGAGTCGGACACAACTGAGTGACTGAACTAAACTGAACTGAACCAGGTACTTCAGCCCAATTAGCTGAGCCCATAGCCTTGACTCAAGCTTCAGAGCTGGAAAAAGGAAAAAGAGAAGCCATTTGCACTGACTCCAAATATGCCTTTCTGGTGCTACATACACATGCTGTTATTTGGAAAGAAAGAGGCCACCTGACCACCCGAGGATCCCCAATCAAATATGGTGATCAAATCGTTAGGCTCTTGGAGGCAGTCCACCTGCCTGCTGAGGTTTCAGTCTCGCATTGTAAAGGACACCAAAAGGAGAGCATGGAAGTGGAACGAGGGAACCAAGCTGCTGATCAGGCAGCTAAAGGAACAGCATTACAGAACAATGACCTAATAGGGGCTGCCGCCTTAGTTCCACAGTCTAATTTGCCAGAAACTACTTTATATACTGAAGGTGAGACTCTTAAAGCTAAGTGTGAGAGCTTTCAAGAGGATCATATGGGGTGGTTCCAAAAGAAGGGACTCCTTATTCTGCCTGGGAACCTCCAGTAGAAGTTGGCTAACTCCTACATGGCACTACTCATTTAGGGGAGAAGGCCCTCCAAAGATTACTAGAAAGGTCCTTCAGAGGAACAGGCCTCCAAACGACTATAAGGCAAGTGTTCTCCTCATGTTCCACCTGCCATTTAAACAACCCCCAAGGAGCTCAAAGTCCCCAGCTGGCCCAGCCCATCCAGTGGTGTGGGATACACCCAGGAGAGGACTGGCAGATGGACTTGACCCAGATGCCAGTTTCTCAAAGGTATAAGTACAAGGGTATAATCATGACAGATACATTCACAGGATGGGAAGGCTAAGGAGGACTGAGAAGGCTAAGGAGGTGGTAAAAAAAAAAAAAAAAAAAAAAACTTCTCCGTGAAATCATTCTGAGATTTGATCTGCCAAGGTCATTACAAAATGACAATGGGACATCATTTACATCTAAAGTTACCCAAGGTGTCTCTAAAGCATTGGACATTGCCTATTATCTCCATTGTGCCTGGAGGCCTCAGTCTTCAGGAAAAGTAAAAAGAGCCAACCAATTTTTAAAATCAGTGGTAAAAAAGATAACCCAAGAGACCTCCCTGGGATAGAAGGAGAATTTACCAATAGCTCTCCTCTGCACCCATATTGCCCCTAAGGAACAGGTTGGTCTTTGTCCTTATGGGATGCTATATGGGAGACCTTTTGTTTATGCCAATGACTTCTTCCTAGATCCAGAGGCTCAGACCCTTCAGTCTTATACCTTGACCATAGGGCAATTCCAACAAGATGTACGCTTGCAGGCTATCAACCAGGACCCAACAGATTCTAAAGAGCCACCACTATATGCTCCAGGGACTCAAGTCCTAGTTAAAGTCTGGAAAGATGGGCCCCCAAAGACTCAACTCAGCTCACATGGAAGGGCCCCTACCCTGTAATACTTTCTACCCCCACAGCAGTCAAGGTACCAGGACACGACTCCTGGATTCACTACTCATGAGTCAAGCTGTGGAAGAAAACAGAAGAGGACAATCAATCCACCTGTGAGTCCGTAGGAGATCTCAGATACCTATTCAGAACTACAAATGAGTCCCACTCTAATGAATACCCCCATAATTAAGCTTCTGGGGATAAGATTTCTCAGGAGAGCTCTAAAGAGCCAACACAGCTTGGCAGGGGTTGAACTCCAAAATAGACAGGAGATAGATCTCCTGATCCCTGAACAAGGAGGGACTTGAGACATCTTGAATGAGTCATGTTGTTTCTGGGTAAATACCTCCACTAAGTTAAAGTCTCCCAGTCCTCAAGGAAAACATTCAGACCCTACGGGATCTCAAAGAACGAGCTGGAGAATCCTCAGGGTGGCTACAATCTCTCTTTGGGGGATCCTCCTCCTGGTGAGGGGGGATTTGAAGTTAGCTAATGCCCTGACTAATCCCTGTTATCACTATATTGATGCTGCTTATGATTGTTCCATGTATTATCGATTGTCTAACCTGTTTTGTCTCTGTCCAGGTCAACAAGCTACAATATGCAGTGCCAGTTCAACAAGGATATATAAAACTACACCTGACCATGGAAAATATCACTCAACCTTAGAAGGACACTGCTATAAAGATTCTGAGGCCTTAGATTAGCAAGAGGGGGAGGCCCAAAGCCCCCCACCATCCCAGCTAAGCAGGAAGTAGCCAGAAAGACCTCGACGCCCCTATTCCCAAAGAACTGGGCCTTCCATCTCTTTAGGGGGGAATGTTAGGTAGTTAGAATAGGAAAAAGGAACCCAAAATAATGATGGCTAAAAGACAAAGAAAGCAAAAAGCTTGCAAAAATAGAACAAAGGAAGGTCTGAGGACCTGAGTGAGAACCTCAAGTGAAACAAACAGCCCTCCTGGCTAGCCCAATTTATATAGGGCAGGCTCAGAGGAAGGAGAAAAAACATATAAAAAGAGGAGACAAAGTTGAGTGGCAAGCCTCTTTCGGGTTGGCCCTCCCTCATGCCTTGAGGATGTATTTCCCTTTGCTTGCCAAATAAAACTGAGCTGTAACACTGGTCCACCATTTCAAATTTTTGCTGTGGCAAGACAGAACTGAGTAAATTACACATTCCCCTGATAATAATAAAACTCCAGTCCTTTGAATCAAGAGTTTTGTTGATATAAAATGCAGACAAAAATGCAAAAAAAAAAAGCACAGAGAGAAACCCTTATACAACTCTCTATCCTAGAAAATTTCAAAAACTTCAGATCTCACAAAACTTAATTTGTTTCAATTATTGATATGCAAACTCTTTATCATTGTAAATGATATTTAAGTCTTCATCCAATAATTAAATTCTACAATTTCTCTAATCCTTAAACTTGGAGGAGTAGTTGTATCCAACCTCTTTCCTCACTCACTTTCTCTCTCTTCCCTCCACTTACAGTCTCTCTCTTTTTTTCCTTCTATTTTTCTAGTTTCATTAGCTGTTTCCTCATTAATCCTTTACTTCTGCTTGGGCATGTCATTAAGAATATGAAGAGTCTAGGAGTCGCATGTTTTAACCTCATGTGAGGTTAAAATTCATGTAAGTGAAATTTGAAAGATGAGATTTATGGAACATGTGATAGTCTCTTTCAAATATTTGTGCATTAAAATGGGAGATACACTTAAGGATGTGCCAGCAACTGCAGGATCTTCTGGTGGTGAAATTGAGGCTTTGTAACTGTAATGTCTAAAAATCTGTTGGGTGAGGGGGAAAAATACTGTAATTATGTTGACAAGTTACTGAAAATGTTTAACTAGCAAGAAAGCAACCTGTTATTTTCATGAAAGAAAAAGAAGTCATTATTTCCTTTTCTTACCAGCAGGTTGCTTTCTTCAATTTGGGGGAAATAACTATATTATAATCCCCAAATTGAATACTTACCCAGAAAAATAGTGACTCAAAAGGAATATTAATCTGCTGTAGTTAGTGAATATTGAGATGCTAGCAATCACAACAATGTAAAAAGGATTCAAGAAAGACTATGTAATCAGACAGAGCAGAATCTCAACAAATAGGCATTTGATGTCTGCAATTTAACCACATATGTTTGGCAAAGAAAAACGTGTGAAAAAGAACTAACAATTCAAGCAGAGTGGGTAATCCACCCAGATAGTCCCTTCTGTGAACATATGACTCAGACACCAGAGGTGAGAGCCAGGAATCTGCTGTTCTCTCTCTGGTCTTAGTTCCTTTAGGTTCTGATTTAGTGTTTAAGTTCTCACAACTTGGGTGAAAATCTAGAGAAAAAATATGCCTTTTACAGCATGACTCTAATGCAACCTGACCACTTCACCCAATACTCCACTAAAGAAACAGCCATGTGTTTCAATGATGGAGGGAAAATATGAAAAAACAGGCAGTGTTTCATTCAGCAGGAGATGATATGCCTGCGTCCAATATGGCACCTTCCTGCAGCCCCTCTGTTGGCCTGCATCTCACAGGCCTACAATATCTGCACTTGCCAGCTTTAATACTGAAGAAGCAGCCTGGAGTCAGCAACAAAGACATCAATGTCTTCAATTTATTAGAGGAAAGGGGACCTTGACCTTATACATCCAAAACAAGGTGTTGGAGAGACACCTCACCATGGGTGGTGCATGGAGGGCAGGACTGGGTGGCAGTATTTGCTGGCAGAGAGTAGGGGAGAGGTTGCCCACATTAGGTGGGATCATTAGTTACCAGGGAAACTAGCAGAGAGGCATCCTTTGCTCTCTAGGAACAGTCATTAATTGGGGCCTGAGGCAAGTTACCTGGAAAGGTCAGTCATGTGCATAAGTTACAGGTAAAGCAAGCACTGGTCAGGCAGGCAATATACAGAGAGCAGGAGAACAGTGATCACCAACAGATATATGGTGACCTGACCATATACCTTCTGAAACACACCGGTCAAATTCACATGACAGACATAGGTTTGCTGTCAAGTTTTCCATCTTATCGAAACAATTGGTAAGTTGCTGTCACCGTGAAACATTTCACAAAAGAATAAAAAATGCTTTGATTCATCAGGGGTCTTTAAGTTTAAGAAAAGGAGGGTTTAAGTAAAAAAAAAAAAAAATCAGAGATCTTATCCTAATTTTGCCTTGGACTTATACTTGGAAGAAACTCATTTGCCACTCTGAGGGTTGGATTTCTCTTCTATCTGATTAATATAAATTTTCTCTCCTCTGCTTGTCTCTCATGCTCATTATGTTAATTAAGATCATAACATGGCAGATATGAGAAAAGAGTATCAATACTATATTCACCTAATTGATTAATGTATTAACTTTCAGTGCAGTTCAGTTGCTCAGTCGTGTCTGACTCTCTGCGACCCCATGAACCACAGCACACCAGGCCTCCCTATCCATCACCAACTCCTGGGGTTTACTCAAACTAATGTCCAGCGAGTCATAGATGCCATCCATCCATCCCATCCTCTGTCAACCCCTTCTCCTCCTGCCCCCAATCCCTCCCAGCATCAGGGGCTTTTCCAATGAGTCAACTCTTCACATCAGGTGACCAAAGTATTGGAGTTTCAGCCTCAACATCAGTCCTTCCAATGAACAACCAGGACTGATCTCCTTTACGACGGACTGGTTGGATCTCCTTGCAGTCCAACGGACTCTCAAGAGTCTTCTCCAACACCACAGTTCAAAAGCATCAATTCTTCGATGCTCAGCTTTCTTCACAGTCCAATTCTCACTTCCATATGTGACCACTGGAAAAACTATAGCCTTGACTAGATGGACCTTTGTTGGCAAAGTGATGTCTCTGCTTTTAAATATGCTATCTAGGTTGGTCATAACTTTCCTTCCAAGGAGCAAGTGTCTTAATTTCATGGCTGCAATCACAATCTGCAGTGATTTTGGAGCCCCCCAAAATAAAGTCTGACACTGTTTCCCCATCTATTTGCCATGAAGTGATGGGACCAGATGCCATGATCTTAGTTTTCTTAATGTTGAACTTTAAGCCAACTTTTTCACTCTCCTCTTCCACTTTCATCAAGAGGCATTTTAGTTCCTCTTCACTTTCTGCCATAAGGGTGGTATCATCTGCATATCTGAGGTTATTGATATTTCTCCTGGCAATCTTGATTCCAGCTTGTGCTTCCTCCAGCCCAGCATTTCTTATGATATACTTTACATATAAGTTAAATAAGCAGTGCAACAATATACAGCCTTGACATACTCCTTATCCTATTTGGAACCAGTCTGTTGTTCCATGTTCAATACTAACTGTTGTTTCCTGACCTGCATATAGCTTTCTCAAGAGGCAGGTCAGGTGGTCGGGTATTCCCATCTCTTTCAGAATTTTCCACAGTTTATTGTGACCCACACAGCAAAGACTTTGGCATAGTCAATAAAGCAGAAATAGATGTTCTTTCTGGAACTCTCTTGTTTTTTCAATGATCCATCGGATGTTGGCAATTTGATCTCTTGTTCCTCTGCCTTTTCTAAAACCAGCTTGAACATCTGGAAGTTCACAGTTCACGTATTGCTGAAGTTTGGCTTGGAGAATTTTGAGCATTACTTTACTAGCGTGTGAGATGAGTGCAATTGTGCGGTAGTTTGAGCATTCTTTGGGATTGCCTTTCTTTGGGACTGGGATGAAAACTGACCTTTTCCAGTCCTGTGGCCACTGCTGAGTTTTCCAAATTTGTTGGCATATTGAGTGCAACACATTCACAGCATCATCTTTTAGGATTTGAAATAGCTCAACTGGAATTCCATCACCTCCACCAGCTTTGTTCGTAGTGACACTTTCTAAGGCCCACTTGACTTCACATTCCAGGATGTCTGGCTCTAGGTGAGTGATGACATCATCGTGATTATCTGGGTAATGGAGATCTTTTGTGTACTGTTCTTCTGTGTATTCTTGCCACCTCTTCTTAATATCTTCTGCTTCTGGTAGGTCCATCCATTTCTGTTCTTTATCGGTCCCATCTTTCAGTGAAATGTTCCCTTGGTATCTCTAATTTTCTTGAAGAGATCTCTAGTCTTTCCTATTCTGTTGTTATCCTCTATTTCTTTGCATTGATCGCTGAGGAAGGTTTTCTTATCTCTCCTTGCTATTCTTTGGAATTCTGCATTCAAATGGGAATATCTTTCCTTTTCTCCTTTGCTTTTCACTTTTCTTTTTACAGCTATTTTAAGGCCTCCTCAGAGAGTCATTTTGCCTTTTTGTATTTCTTTTTCTTGGGGATGGTCTTGATCCCTGTCTCCTGTACAATGTCTTGAATCTCCATCCATTGTTCATTAGGCATTCTGTCTATCAGATCCAGTCCCTTAAATCTATTTCCCACTTCCACTGTATAATCGTAAGAGATTTGATTTAGGTCATACCTGAATGGTTTAGTGGTTTTCCCTACTTTCTTCAATTTAAGTTTGAATTTGGCAATAAGGAGTTCATGATCTGAGCCACAGTCACCTCCCGGTCTTGCTTTTACTGACTGTATAGGGCTTCTCCATCTTTGGCTGCAAAGAGTATAATCAATCTGATTTCAGTGTTGACCATCTGGTGATGTCCATGTGTACAGTCTTCTCTTGTGTTTTTAGAAGAGGTTGTTTGCTATGACCAGTGCATTCTCTTGGCAAAACTCTATTAGCCTTTGCCCCGCTTAATTCTGTACGCCAAGGCCAAATTCGCCTGTTACTCAAGGTGTTTCTTGATTTCCTACTTTTGAATTCCAGTCCCCTATAATGAAAGGGACGTCTTTTTTGGGTCTTAGTTCTAAAAGGTTTTGTAGGTCTTCATAGAACCGTTCAACTTCAGCTTCTTCAGCATTACTGGTTGGGGCATAGGCTTGGATTACCATGATATAGAATAGTTTGCCTTGGAAACGAACAGACATCATTCTGTCGTTTTGAGATTGCATCCAAGTACTGCATTTTGGACTCTTTAGTTGACCATGATGGCTACTCCATTTCTTCTAAGGGATTCCTGCCCACAGTAGTAGATATAATGGTCAGCTGAGTTAAATTCACCCACCCATTCCAGTCCATTTTAGTTTGCTGATTCCTAGAATGTCAACATTCACTCTCGCCATCTCCTGTTTGACCACTTCCAATTTGCCTTAATTCATGGACCTAACATTCCAGGTTCCTATGCAATATTGCTCTTTACAGCATTGGACCTTGCTACTATCACCAGTCATATCCACAACTGGGTATTGTTTTTGCTATGGCTCCATCCCTTCATTCTTTCTGGAGTTATTTCTCCACTGAGCTCCAATAGCATATTGGGCACCTACCGACCTAGGCAGTTCCTCTTTCAGTATCCTATGATTTTGCCTTTTCATACTGTTCATGGGGTTCTCAATGCAAGAATACTGAAGTGGTTTGCCATTCCCTTCTCCAGTGGGCCACATGCTGTCAGACCTCTCCACCATGACCTGACTGTCTTGGGTGGCCCCACAGGGCATGGCTTAGTTTCATTGAGTTAGACAAGGCTGTGGTCCGTGTGATCAGATTGGCTAGTTTTCTGTGATTATGGTTTTAGTATGTCTGCCTTCTGATGCCCTCCCGCAATACCTACCACCTTACTTGGATTTCTCTTACCTTGGATGTGGGGTATCTCTTCACGGCTGCTCCAGCAAAACGCAGCTGCTGCTCCTTACCTTGGAAGAGGGGTATCTCCTTATGGCCTCCCCTCCTGACCTTGAACATGGAATGGCTCTTCTCGGCCCTCCTGTGCCCTCTTATCCCATGCCTGAGTTCAGGGGCGGAGGCCAAGAGGAGCAACCCCACGTCCAAGGAAAGGCGGCTGTGTGGGTGCAGGAGGGCTGAGAGGATCTACTCCACGTATTAACTTTAGGGAGAAGTAAATAGCATTTTTCCAGATTGTTAGACACTATGCCTCCATCAGTAGTTCCAATTTAAAAAATAATGACCAAAGTTGCTTTTTTTTTCCTTAGTCCTTTTCTTGTTCATATATACCTACAGCCTGTCAAATTCTACCCCAAAACTTGCTAAAGATTTTAATTACACTGAATCCATGGATGTATTGGGAATTGACTTTCTTACAGTATTGAGTCCTCCAATATTAGACAATAATCTTGTCTTCCATCTATTTTTGTCAGTAGATAGAAATACAATCATTTTTTATATATTGGTGTTATAGAAATACATGCAAAATTCACTTATCAAGTCTAATAGTTTGAAGAGTAATTTTAATTTCAAATATACATAATCATGTCTCCTATTACAAATGATGATTTTATTTCTTTCTCTCTAAACCTCATGCCATTTATGTTGTCATGTTGCCTTCCTACACTGCCTGAGACCTATAGTAAAATGTTTAATAAAAGTGATCCCCATGTCTGGGAAAAGCTTTCAATGTTTTCTGTTAAATAAAAGTCTATGTGTTGTTTGGCCATATTTACTAGTGGTGAACATATGCATATCTTATGATACAGTGACCCCACTCCTAGGTACATATATTCAAAATATAATATCTCTGAGAATTATTACAGCAACATTTTTTATATTAGCCTCAAACTAGACCACTCATATGCTAGCCAACAATAGAATGGATAGAGGCAGGTACACCCTGAAATACTATATAACAAAGAGAATGACCACACTAGAACTATATACATCAAGTTCAATCTTATAAGAGGGATCAAAAGGTGGATAAAAAAGAGTACACTCTGCATGATTCCATTTATATAAAAGATCAAAATGAGGTAGAACCAAGCTATGATCTTAGAAGTCAGTAGAGGACTTATCAGTGAAGGAGGTAGTGAGTGAAGATAACAGAAGGAGACTTCTTGGGGTCTGGTTGTTCCTTAATCAGGGTGCCAATTACATAGGTATGTCAGTTTGTGCAAAATTTATTGAGCCTAAAATTTATGGATTGAGCATAAGTTCCTTGAATTCCTAATTTAAAATTCAAAAATGAGCCTCCACTGATTTCCAGATGAAATGCATAATTAATACAGCCCACTCGGCCCGTTGAGCCTCCCCCCACCACTCACTGCCACCAAATCTTAGGCTTAATGTTTAAGCCACATGTGTACAGCTCCCTAAGTACTCTCTGTTCTTTCCCATTCATTATTTCCCCCTAATTATTTTCATCAGAAGCAGCATTATAGTCATAAAAGCACTGATAGGGAGAACTTGCCTGGGTTTGAATTCAGGCTCTGTCACTTCTTAGCTTTGTAATCTTGTGCAACTTACATGACTGTCTTAGGCCTCAGTTTCCTCATCTATAAAATTGGGATAATAATAGAGTTGTCACAGAGATTCCTGTGAGATAGAGAGATAAGACACCTCTCTGTCTTATCTGAGCACTTAAATTGGGGGCCTCTCCTCTGTACTTCTTTCTCTGTCACTAAGGGCCAATTCTCCTGTCACAACTCTAACTGAACTGTGTTAGAGACATATATTAGTTGGCTAGGGCTACTGCATAAAAGTACTACAGACTGAGTGGTTTAAATAACAGAAATTTCCTCACAATTCTGGAGGCTAGAAGTCCAAATTCAAGAAGCCCCACAGGGTTGATTTCATTCTGAGGCCTGTATCCTTGGTTTGCAGATAATTGTCTTCTTTAGTCTTCACATCAGCTTCCCTGGTAGCTCAGCTGGTAAAGAATCCACCGGCAATACAGGAGACTCTGGTTCAATTCCTGGGTCAGGAAGATCCCCTGGAGAAGGGATAGGCTACCCACTCCAGTATTCTTGGGATTCCCTGGTGCCTCAGATGGTAAACAATCTGCCTGCAATGCAAGAGACCTGAGTTCAATCCCTGGGTTGGTAAGATCCTATGGAGAAGAGAACAGCTACCCACTCCAGTATTCTTGCCTGGAGAATTCCATGGACAGAAGAGCCTGGCAGTCTGCAATCCATGGGGTCACAGAGTCAGACATGACTGAGCGACTGTCACTTTAGTCTTCACGTGGTCTTTCCTTCCTGCATGTCTGTGTCCTAACCTCCTCTTCTTATAAAGATACCAGTCATATTGAATTAGAGCCCACATCAACAATCTCATTCAACTTTAATTATCTTTTCAAATACAGTTACATTCTGAGGTATTAGAGGTTAGGACTTCAACATATGAATCTGGGGGAATACAGTTCAACCCATACCAACATATTTATTCCTCTCTCTTTTCTTCCCCTCTAATTATGATTTTCTAACAGAGGAAATTTGTCTTACTGTCTATATCGCCAGCTCCTAACACAGCATCTGATACATAGCAGACTCCTAATAAATGAAATACATGAAAGCTACAGAGGAAAGGACGTTCACACAAACAAGCTCATGGGAACAAAACTCATCATTTCTTGAAAAGCACTGATGATCTAAGGAAAGCAGTTGAGCTTCACTCAATCAAGTAAATAATTAGAGTTGAAAGCAAAAGTCAATGAATGCAATATACTGATCCAGTTGTAACTGACAGAGGCATAGTTATAATTCTAAATCTATCACTCCAAAGTGAAGTTTGAGTTTTCTTTATTAACAGTTCCTTAACATTAATTATTCAGTAATTCCTACTTTTGTGACATTTCTGGGTAGAAGACAAAAGGGACGACCTCCATAACATTTTCTCTTTTATTTTATTTTAAACTTTATTTTAATAGGAAGTGCATTCTTTTAGATTAATAAAAATATAAGGTACCAATTAAGAAATCTTTATCTCATTCCTGTTACTATCTAGGCTTCTCATATACATGCTTTCTTCATGCATATGAGAGAACATTTAAAAGTTCACTTCATCACTCCTCTTTTTTTATACAAATGGTGGCATACTATAAACTGTCCTGAACTTCAGTTTCTTCACTTGCCAAAATATCCTGGCAACATTTCTGTGTCTATAAGAAGAAGCCTACTTCGTTATTTTGTTCAACTATGGAGTATATCATTGTATAGGGATACTTGCAATTTTTCCCAAGTGTTAAAATTTTGCAAAGAGTGACAAAGGGATAATGTAGGAGACAGGCCTACCAAAAGGCCTGGCAAAAGAATTAAACAATCTTGCTGAGAGGACATGACTCAGTATGTGACTCCTGAAGGAATCCAAGAAAGAACAAAAAACATCTTGAAAGCAGGATGTATGCCTGGCGATGGAAAGCCATCAACAGATTGTTCCTGTCTTTGGTGCCTGGGAGGCACATAAAGATTAACTGGGTCTTTGTCCCTGATGCAGAAAAACAGGGATACAAAAATGTTAAATGTTAGCTGCACAGGATTATCATTGAAGGCCACCTGCCTGCTATACTCCTGTAAACACGTACAAGCAAGTCTCAAAAAGTATAATAAAGCAGACTTGAGATCAGTTTGGGCACCTTCACCTCGAGGTGGTGTTGGTCCTCTGACCCCCACTGTAACTTCATTGAGTGTTTCTCATTCTTTCACCACGCTGTGCTTTTGGGAAAATGTGCTGTCAAGCTGGACTCAACAGGATAACTTTGTCCACGTGTCATTTCAAACATATACAGGTGTGCCTAAAGTGTAAATTCCAGATGTGGGGTTATCAAATTAAATGTTAAGTGACTGTGTAAATGATTTTGATAAATATTTCATGTTTTTAGTAAGATTGTACCTTTTCTCACTCACGACAGCAATGTATGAGAGAGCTTACTTTTCTGTAGTCTCACCAACAAGAATATTTTCACACTTTTGAGTTTTTGTCAATCTGCTAGAAGAAAAGAATGTTTCTCAGAGATATGTAGATACAGGCAAGACAATACTGTCTTACAGGGTATTTGATCTGATGGGTAAATCTCAAATGAGTTTAGATCCTTGTATCTTCATTGTTCTGACTTCCAATTTATTAGTGACAGTAACACTTGATGAAATAAGACGAGAGAGAAGAGAATGGAGGATAAAGATTCTGGAGGACAGTGTGAGAGGATCCAGATCTGAAAATGGTATCTATCACTCTTACCCAAATTCAAGGGTCTTGATCCAGTCAGAATTCCCATGGAAATGTAAAAAGAGCTAGACATTATTGTTCCCAACTGAGGATCCAGCTTCCAGAAACAGCTATATGTTATGAAAGGGAAGAAAGAACTTTTGAAAGGCAGTTGGTTCTCTCAGCCACACAGATGGATTGCTGTTTCTGCTGCTGTTATTTCATTTCAATTTCTTCACCTAAACACTGAACTTTCATCAAGAGACTTTTAGTTCTTCTTCACTTTCTGCCATAAGAGTGGTGTCATCTGCATTTCTGAGGTTAATGATATTTCTCCTGGCAATCTTGATTCCAGCTTGTGCTTCCTCCAGCCCAGCATTTCTCATGATGTACTCTGCATATAAGTTAAATAAGCAGGGTGACAATATACAGCCTTGACGTACTCCTTTTTTCTATTTGGAACCAGTCTGTTGTTCCATGTCCAGTTCTAACTGTTGCTTCCTGACCTGCATACAGGTTTCTTAAGAGGCAGGTGAGGTGGTCTGTTATGCGCATCTCTTCCAGAATTTTCCACAGTTTATTGTGATCCACACAGTCAAAGGCTTTGGCATTGTCAATAAAGCAGAAATAGATGTTTTTCTGGAACTCTCTTGTTTTTTCAATGATCCATCGGATGTTGGCAATTTGATCTCTGGTTCCTCTGCCTTTTCTAAAACCAGCTTGAACATCTGGAAGTTCACGGTTCACGTATTGCTGAAGCCTGGCTTGGAGAATTTTGAGCATTACTTTACTTGCGTGTGAGATGAGTGCAATTGTGCGGTAGTTTGAGCATTCTTTGGGATTGGAATGAAAACTGACCTTTTCCAGTCCTGTGGCCACTGCTGAGTTTTCCATATTTGCTGGCATATTGAGTGCAGCACTTCCCCAGCGTCATCTTTCAAGATTTGAAATAGCTCAACTGGAATTCCATCTCATCCACTAGCTTTGTTCGTAGTGATGCTTTCTAAGGCCCACTTGACTTCACACTCCAGGATGTCTGGCTCTAGGTGAGTGATCACACCATCGTGATTATCTGGGTCATGAAGATCTTTTGTACAGTTGTTCTGTGTATTCTTGCCACCTCTTCTTAATATCTTCTGCTTCTGTTAGGTTCATACCATTTCTGTCCTTTATCGAACCCATCTTTGCTTGAAATGTTCCCTTGATATCTCTAATTTTCTTGAAGAGATCTCTAGTCTTTCCCATTCTATTGTTTTCCTCTATTTCTCTGCACTGATCACTGAGGAAGGCTTTCTTATCTCTCCTTGCTATTCTTTGGAATTCTGCATTCAAATGGAAATATCTTTCCTTTTCTCCTTTGCTTTTCACTTCCCGTCTTTTCTCAGCTATTTGTAAGGCCTCCTCAGACAGTCATTTTGCTTTTTTGCATTTTTTTCTTGGGGATGGTTTTGATCCCTGCCTCCTGTACAATGTCTTGAACCTCTATCCGTAGTTCATCAGGCACTCTGTCTATCAGATCTAGTCCCTTAAATCTATTTCTAACTTCCACTGTATAGTCATAAGGGGTTTGATTTAGATCATACCTGAATGGTCTAGCGGTCTTCTCCACTTTCTTCAATTTCAGTCTGAATTTGGCAAGTGAAAGAGGAGAGTGAAAAAGTTAGTTTAAAGCTCAACATTCAGAAAACTAAGATCATGGCATCTGGTCCCATCACTTCATGGCAAATAGATGGGGAAACAGCAGAAACAGTGGCTGACTTTATTTTTCTGGGCTCCAAAATCACTGCAGATGGTGATTGCAGCCATGAAATTAAAAGACACTTACTCCTTGGAAGGAAAGTTATGACCAACCTAGACAGCATATTAAAAAGCAGAGATATCACTTTGTCAGCAAAGGTCTGTCTAGTCAAGGCTATGGTTTTCCCAGTGGTCATGTATAGATGTGAGAGTTGGACTGTGAAGAAAGCTGAGCACCAAGGAATTGATGCTTTTGAACTGTGGTGTTGGAGAAGACACTTGAAAGTCCCTTGGACTGCGAGGAATCCAACCAGTCCATCCTAAAGGAGATCAGTCCTGGGTGTTCATTGGAAGAACTGATGTTGAGACTGAAACTCCAATACTTTGGCCACCTGATGTGAAGAGCTGACTCATTGGAAAAGACCCTGATGTTGGGAGAGATTGAGGGCAGGAGGAGAAGGGGATGACAGAGGATGAGATGGTTGGATGGCATCATCGACTTGATGGACATGGGTTTGGGTAAACTCCAGGAGTTGGTGATTGACAGGGAGGCCTGGCGTTCTGTGGTTCATGGGGTCACAAAGAGTCAGACACAACTGAGCAACTGAACTGAACTGAATTGAATCACTGAACTTAATCACATAAACTACTTCTGTTAAGCTGTGGAGTCATGTTATTTTTTTTTTTAATATGTAATTACTTCCCAGAACAATTTCTACAAAATCGGTCATCTTCTAAGTTCCTTGACCTCAATGCCCTTATCTGCAAACCAAGAAAATTGAACTAGATAATTTCTAAAGATCTTCCAAGCATCAACTGCATGAATTTTAGATTTTTATAAATTAATGTGACTTGTAGTCTATGAGTTATTTGCCACAAGCTAATACTACCACCAAGCTAACTTCTAAGTTATTTCCTCTTTGTGTCTCTTTCTGGGGTCTCCCAAGGATGTGACCTTGTCTTAATAAGAGGCTAATATTTGAGAAGCAATTGGCACATCCCAAATCTCTTTATGCTTCTCAAATCAGACTGCCAATTTACTGCAGATTGAATTATTAGTGAGCCATGATCTTATAGATAAAAAGCTTCAGTTTAAGCCAAGAAATATTCATTAAGTTCTATAGTAAGAGTTCATGAAATGTCTATTCTGTGTCCAATACTGAATTACAGAGGAAGTACAAAGAAAAAGATAAAATTTAAACCCAGAAGGAGTTTGTGTTCTGATTCAAGAACACAACATTCCAAAAAAGAGGTTTAAAAACAGCTCATGATCCAAAAGAGCTTATCATTTCTTTCAGTACATTAGATACACTCACATGAAAAGATAGCAGCATGGGATCACAAATGATTTTCTGCCAAGGCAAGTAAACAGGAGGAACAAACAGTGAAAATGAGGGCAGTGATAGGCTTGACCTGAGTGGCTTTCCTAACATCAAAATGACATCTGAATTCTTTGTAATGCGAAGCATGAAGGAAGTGGATCCCTAGTAAGCAATTCCCAACCATGCTCTGCCCTCCATGAAGGCTGAGGTCAAGGCTTCTTTCATTCCTACCTATAATTAGCACTTTGGTTTATGATGGGACATACATGCTTGTCAACAATATGTCTCATCAGGGGAGAGACTAAAACCCATGTAATCTGAGACAATCTTTTCAGAAATGGGTAAAATTCAAAAAGATCAAAGATCACCCATGCCTAGAATAGATGGAATTAAGAAAATGCCATTAACTTCACCTCAGTCCTCCTCTTGTTGACACAATTGATAGTCCAGAGCAGGTAACATAAGATTTCCCATTGTGTGACCCACATTGAAGAAAGTCAGTTATGTGTATTTGGGACACTAAATCCTGCTAAACCCAGGTTTAGGAAACTCTGTCCTACCTGCCCCCATCTGTTCCCCCCTTCCTCAACCCCCATCAAATAACATGCTCTGGTTATGCATGACTTTCAGAACCAGAGCCATTTCTGAAATTAAAAAGAGTAACTGTGTAATGTGTAGTTTCCAGTATTTTAAAGAAAGAAAGAAGAAATATTAACTCTAGCTTATAAAACAATGAAACTGAGATGCAGCTTGGTTATATTCAGTTCAGTTCAGTTCAGTTCAGTTCAGTCACTCAGTCATGTCTGACTCTTTGCTACCCCATGAATCGCATATATTAGTAGGCCAAAATTCAGATGTTCTGAGTGAAGAAGCCAAGACTAGACCCCAAATATTTCAGCTCCTTGTTTGGTGTTTTCTCTATCATATCTCACTATCAGGATAGTCTTTCTTCCAAACTACAGCAGAGAAATTGATGATCAATGAAACAATATGTACAACAGGTCAGTGTCACAACACACACATCCAAAATCTTCAGTGAGGCTCATTACTCAATGAGTACCAATTGTATCTAAAAGGAATTGAAGCTATGTGATCCAACTCCTCATTTTACATACAATGTATAGAAGACATAAAGATTCAGAGATGTTAGGTTACTAACATAAAATCAGAATTCAAAAAAAAACAAACAAACATTCCTACCTCATAGTCTAGATTTTGTACTACAGCATGAAGTTGCTGGATATCTTGTCACATATTAATAGTTTGCTGCCACAAATTCTTTGCATTTTTTGCTGATAATTGTTTAAAACAAACTGTATTTCTCTTTTGGATGGTTTATTCTCATTGACACTTCTCTCTCCTTTTTTTGCTACTAACCACTTCTCCAATCTTTTTGCTTCCTCATTCTGAAACTGAATGTGATCCTCAGGGCAAAAACAAATGTGCCCTCAGGCTTCTAGGGAATCAATCTAGGGAGACCCGTGTAGAGGAACTGGTGCTGATAAATAGAAAGTGAAAACAAATGCTTCAAAACTACTGAATAGAGACCAGGGTATACAATAAACAGGTTGGCTTTACCAGAAATGAGGAGTCTACAAAGGAACAATGTTTTAAGGGGTCCTGAAATATAACCTCTGCTTGGAAGATACTGTTATTACACTGCTGTAGTCAATACATGAGATACATTTCTTTCATTACATTCCTAACATACCTGGGATGATTGGAGAAAAGAGATTGGGGGCTACAAATTATTTATATCTTAGTGGATGCAATTTAATTAAATTGCTCTCCTCCTAACACATGTTTGAGTTCAACCCCAGAGGAGTGTCATAGCTATAACTAGAAATGGAAGGATGTAATTTAAAAAGGTGGACAGTTCCAGAAAGGGCAGGCCTCCCCTGGGGAAATGTGGTGTGAGATTTTGGCAATATGAGAACTGTTAATCCATTGGAGGGTAGGACTCAGAGATTAAACATGAGCATGGGAAAGGATGTCATAGAAATGGGAAAGGAAAATGGAAAGGGAGAGGAAGGCAGTTAAAGGCATGTCCAGCTAAGGTCCCCAGTTTTCCAAGATTCAAATCTGAGTTTCTGTTTGTTTGCAGTCTTCTTGAATTTGATGAAAATTTAAAGCCTCCTGTTTTATTTTCCTGCTGGATAAGGGCTGTCAGGCACTTTACCGTCCCACAAAATAAACAGAAAATTTTATGAAGGGGCAGCAAAGCAATATATTGCCAATGAAGGCAGAGCTGCCAGACACCCACACTCACAAGTCAATCACAGGGGCTGCCAGCTGGGAACAAATGTTCTTAAATTGTGTGACTCTCCTTTCTTGGCCTCAAGAGATTTTATTAACTCCCTGTAGCAATAAGCAATGGTTTCCATTTGAGGGTCTTTCCTTTTCACTGCGAGAAATGTATAGCTGAATCATGGTCATAGGGTCAGGGATCTCAAAACCAGCTGAAATCACCTCAGTCACTTTGTTGACTGATTAATACGTGATCATTCTAAAGGCAAGTTTGATCATATTTCTTCCCTGCTTGAGCTTTCAAAAGCTTCCAGCTACTGAGGTGGGGTGCTACTCAGCATGGCCTGTTAGGGCCCAGGCCTCGTGGCCAAGCTCCGCTTGTACCTATCAGGGGCAAGATCACCTCTACCTCAACCCCCTACAGTGAACTTCCTAAAACCTCTCTAAAGGAATTAAGCACTCTACAGCCTCCAGGCCTTTGGACACTGCTTTAACTCTATCTAAACTGTTTCTCCCCTACATCCTTCCATTTCAAGTATCACATCCTGGGTACAATGAGATGTACAGTAAGACTATCCGAGCCCAAATCTTCACTCCTGTTCACTGTCTGGGTAGCCTCTTACTGCCTCAATTTCATCATCTGCCAAGTGGGTGGTTGTAATAATATAATATATATATATATATATATATATATATATATATATACACATAATATATATTTTATATATATTTTGATGTTGCTACTATGACTTACTGAAGACTCAGATAGTATTATTTACTAATAAAATCAGTTTAAATTAAGGTATGTACATTTTTTAGACAAAAAACTGTTGCATACTTAATAGACTGTAAAAATTTAGTGTAAATCTAACTTCTACATGCACTGAGAGACCAAACAATATTTATGTGACTCACTTTATTTGAGATATTTGCTTTATGTGGTATGGAACTGAACCCTGATATCTCCAAGGTATGCCTGTGCAGATAGGAATTTTGAGAGAAAGATCACATTCACATAACTTTTTACAGTATATTGTTATAATTATTCTATTATTGTTTATTGTTGTTAATTTCTATGCCTAATTTATAAATGAAACTTCATCATAGATATGCATGTATAGGAAAAAAATAGTTGATCTAGGGTTCAGTATTATTCATGGTTTCAAGCATCCAGTGAGGGTCTTCACATTCCCTGTGGATAAGAGGGACTATAGCATACTTAATCTTTTGCAGCCTTATTTCCCTCATATGTGGTTGCACTCTGTTATTTTTAAGAGCTTTCTTTTATAATCCTGCCAGTGTGCTCTGGCCTTAACACAAAACAATCCCTTTTGTTTTTTGTGAACTTGTCTACAAAGCAAAAACGGTAAAAAAAAAAAAGAAAGAAAAGAAAAGAAAGAAAGAAAAAAAAACTTTTTCACCTAAATGTCGTTTGAGATCACGCCTGTGTAAATTCCTGGAAATGCTCTGAGTTCCACAGGGTAAGGTAGTACTATCACTGTCATTTTTAAAATATCTAGCTTTTCAGGGCTTCCCTGGTGGCCCAGTGGTAAAAAAATAATTGGTCTGCCAGTGCAGGGGACACAGGTTTGATCTCTGATCCAGGAAGATACCACGTGCTGCAGAGCCAGTGCTATAGCAACTACAGCTCTAGCATTGCCCTTGACACAGTGCTAACATTTACTGCGTCTCAGCAAATGATCGTGTAACAAATGACCAAAAAAGAGGCTATCAGAAGTCTAGAGGGAGAAACAAAGAAATGTGGGTGGGGGAAAGAGAAAAGGTTGGGAGAGGAAGAAAGAAGGAGAGATTCAAGAGGGCTGGAGCTGTTTCTGACCACACTCAAAGCCAAGGCGCACACTGTAAATATTTAGCTACTAAGTTTGCCCACCCACATTCTGCTCACCACATTAATGAGAACAGTTGAGAGTTGGTGTATTTGCAAACAGTTCCACCCAAACACAACAAAAACTGGCAAAACTGAAGAGGGTGTCCCAGCATTTCTATTAGTCATTTACCATGGCTGTCCACAGAGCATTATATTTTTCAGAGACAAGGCACATGATATTCTCATTTACTGTAGTAGAACAAATAAGTCTAACAGTTTAATTAGAAGTGGGGAACATGGGATGACAAAGATATCCTTCACATACACAAACACACATGCAATAAATTGAGTTATTCAATAATATATATATATATATACACACACACACACACACTTGGTATAATATGCCAAGTATACATGTATACTTAGTTTTTGTAAGAGGAAACTGAAATACTCATAAAAATTATAAAAAAACCTCACCGCTCTCTTCATCTTTGTCTATACCTCATATACACATACAGTGTCCAGAGTATCAGTTCAGCTCAGTTCTGTCACTCAGTTGTGTCCAACTCTTTGTGTCCCCGTAGACTGCAGCACACCAGGCTTCACTGTCCATCATCAACTCCCGGAGCTTGCTCAAACTCATATCCGTAGAGTCGGTGATGCCATCAAACCACCTCATCCTCTGTCATCCCCTTCTCCTGCTGCTTTCAATAGTTCCCAGCATCATGGTCTTTTCCAATCAGTCGGTTCTTGGCATGAGGTGGCCAAAGTATTGGAGTTTCAACTGTAGCATCAGTCCTTCCAACGAACATTCAGGACTGATTTCCTTTAGGATTGACTGGTTTGATCTCCTTGCAGTCCAAGGGACTCTCAAGTGTCTTCTCCAACACCACAGTTCAAAAGTATCAATTCTTCAGCACTCAAGGTTCTTTATAGTCCAACTCTTACATCCATACATGACTACAGGAAAACCATAGCTTTGACTAGATGAACATTTGTAGGCAAAGTAATATATCTGCTTTTTAATATGCTGTCGAGGTCGGTCATAGCTTTTCTTCCAAGGAGCAAGTGTCTTTTAATTTCATGGCTGCAGTCACAGTCTGCAGTGATTTTGGAGCCCCCCCAAATTAAAGTTTGCCACTGTTTCATTGTTTCCCCATCTATTTGCCATGAAGTGATGGGACCAGATACCATGATCTTAGTTTGCTGAATGTTGAGTTTTTGCACTCTTCTCTTTCACTTGCATCAAGAGGATCTTTAGTTCTTTGCTTTCTGCCATAAGGGTGCTGTTATCTGCATATCTGAGGTTATTGATATTTCTCCCAGCAATCTTGATTCCAGCTTGTGTTTCATCCAGCCTGGCATTTTGCACAATGTACTCTGCATAAAAGTTAAATAAGCAGGGTGACAATATACAGTCTTGATGTACTTTTTCCCAGTTTGAAACTAGTCTGTTGTTCTCTATCCAGTTCTAACTGTTGCTTCTTGACCTGCATACAGGTTTCTCAGCAGGCAGGTAAGGTGATCTGGTATTCCCATCTCTAGGAATTTTCCATAGTTTGTTGTGATCCACACAGTCAAAGGCTTTGGGGTAGTCAATAAAGCAGAAGTAGATGTTTTCCTGGAACTCTTTTTCTTTTTCAATGATCCAATGGATAATGGCAATTTGATCTCTGATTCTAAATCAAGGTTGAATATATGGGTTTCATGGTTCACATACTATTGAAGCCTGGCTTGGAGAATTTTGAGCATTACTTTGTTAGCGTGTGAGATGAGTGTGGTAATTTTGTGGTAATTTAAACATTCTTTGGCATTGCCTTTCTTCGGGATTAGAGTGAAAACTGACCTTTTCCAGTCCTGTGGCCACTGCTGAGTTTTCCAAATTTGCCAGCACATTGATTGCAACACTTTAACAGCATCATCTTTTAGGATTTGAAATAGCTCAACTGGAATTCCATCACCTCCACTAGCTTTGTTCATAGTGATGCTTCCTAAGGTCCACTTGACTTTGCATTCCAGGGTGTCTGGCTCTAGGTGAGTGATCATACCATTGTGATTATCTTGGTCATGCAGATCTTTTTTGTATAGTTCTTCTGTGTACTCTTGCCACCTCTTTTTAATATCTTCTGCTTCTATTAGGTCCATACCATTTCTGTCCCTTGTAGTGCCCATCTTTACATAATATATATCTTCAATATGTATGTCTGGCATGTAAAAAAATTTCTTTCATATAGCAGGCATTTAATAAATATGTGACTGAGTTGAAGAAATAATAGCATTAGCTTATTTGAGCAGTTGTTGCCTTGATCTGGAAAAATACTATTATTCTTTACACATTTATGCTGAAGTGATGTCTATTTACCCAAAATTATCAGTTCTACTAAGGACAGGTCAACAATTCATCTGAAAAAGATACAGAAGAAAGCAAGCAAAATTTTAGTCAGTGCACATTCTCATACAACTGTTGAGGAGACTAAATATTTACTTAATTACCTAGATTGCAATTATTTATACTTTAATTGTGTCATCACTTTGCATTCACTCAACAATTTTTAAAAATTATATATTGAGAATCTACTGTGTGCCAAAGCCCATGGAGGGTGCTAGGGATACAGTAATAAGACAGAGTGATCTCTGCTTCTATTTTAGTGGAGAAGACAGAAAATAGCAATTTATTATAATGTGAGTTTTACTACAAAGAAAAACTACAACATTTAATTCATCCTACATGTCCCTTTGATACTACAAGCATATTGTATATTCCTATAATTTGTTGCCCTTATATAAAAATTAATCATAAATATATCTTAATAATTATAAATACATCTTGTTTTCGTAGGAAACAAAGAAATTAGGTTATTCAGTCCTTAACAATCTGGAAGCTTTTACCTAATTGTCAAATTCTATAAAAGTTCCATTATGCTCCATTTAACTGCTTTGGAGAGCACCTTTCTCTTTTTGTGAATTGATGGGAAGTTAAACTTTATCGAACTAAAAACCTAAACATCTAAAAAGCACCTATCAATCTATGATATCCCAACACACAGAATCACCAAAAAGCATTCCTTTTACAGTGGTCAGTTTTCACACAGCATTTATTATTCAGGTTATAGACACAGACAAAGTGATACTTAACTAGGGAGTTAAGATGAAAATTTACACACAAAATTTGCACAACTTTTACTCAAAAATGAGTTTCCCAGAAAACTAAAAAGTTAATTATCTTGTTTTCCAGGTTGGGAATACTAGCTAAGAAGAAGGTGCAGGAAGGGAGCAGCCAGAAGTAGACAAAAACAGGAAGTAAGGTAATAAAGCCTAAAGGATAATCACATTATCAGTCAATGCATGGTTATCATGTGCCAAGCACCTTACTAAGCCCTTGACTTTTGTTCCTCTCACAAGCCTGTGAGGCTGTTACTGTCATAAGCTACCTACTACCCTAAAGTGAAGTTGCTTCAGTTCAGTTCAGTTCAGTTCAGTCTCTCAGTCGTGTCCAACTCTTTGTGACCCCATGAATCGCAGCACGCCAGACCTCCCTGTCCATCACAAACTCACAGAGTTTACTCAAACTCATGCCCATAGAGTCGGTGATGCCATCCAGCCGTCTCATCTTCTGTTGTCCCCTTCTCCTCCTGCCTCCAATCCCTCCCAGCATCAGGGTCTTTTCCAATGAGTCAACTCTTCACATGAGGTAGCCAAAGTATTGGAGTTTCAGCTTCAACATCAGTCCTTCCAATGAACACCCAGGACTGATCTCCTTCAGGATGGACTGGTTGGATCTCCTTGCAGTCCAAGGGACTCTCAAGAGTCTTCTCCAACACCATAGTTCAAAAGCATCAATTTTTTAGCACTCAACTTTCTTCACAGTCCAACTCTCACATCCATACATGACCACTGGAAAAATGATAGCCTTGACTAGGTGGACCTTTGTTGGCAAACTAACGTCTCTGTTTTTTAATATGCTATTTAGGTTGGTCATAACTTGAAGTCGCTTAGTCATGTCCAACTCTTTGCAACTCCATGGACTATAGTCTACCAGGCTCCTCCGTCCATAAGATTTTTCAGGCAAGAATACTGGAGTGGGTTGCCATTTCCTTCTCCAGGGGATCTGCCCAACCCAGGGATCGAACCCAGGACCCCTGCCTTGCAGGCAGACGCTTTACCGTCTGAGCTACCAGGGTACCCTAGGTAGCTGAGAATTCTATGCAGAGAATTTTACATAAATGTTCTCTAATCCTTCCAACAAGTTGGCCCTCTTCTGCCCAATCTGCAACTGAAAAAACTGTGGTTCAAAGGAACTGAGCAACTTTCTGTGGTAAGGTTCCTTGTGCCCCCGAGTGTGCGTAATCATTCGGTCATGTCCAACTCTTGGATATGTAGCACTCCAGGCTCCTCGGTTCATGGAATTTTCCAGGCAAGAATACTGGAGTGGGTTGCCATTTCCTACTCCAGCGGGTCTTCCCGACCCAGGGATCAAGCCCACATCTCTGCATCTTCTGTGCTGGCAGGTGTATTCTTTACCACTGCACCACCTGTGAAGCCCCATGATTCCTTAACTAGCAAGTAACTGGGTAAGACCTGATCCAAAGTAAAGTGACCATACATCCCAGTTTGAATGGGACAGTTGCATTTTATTCCTGTTGCCCTGCTTAATTATAGTGTCCTATTTCACTCTCAAGAGTGTCCTGGTTTGGACGCAGTGATATTATCCTCTACCCCAAGGGCATAACCTCTCCACTTGGCCATGCCTTCTCCACACCGCAGTGGCTTTCAGTACATATCTTTGGCATCAAAGCAAGGGAAACATACTACAAAAAAGAACCTCAGCTGTTCTAAATGCATGACAATTCTGAATCATTCAGAGAAAAGGAAAAATGGATTATTCAGTTAAATTACTTTCAAGAGCAAGAAACTACTAAAGGAAAGAATAATTATGAAGTGATGCTGTCCCAAGTAAAAGTTAAGTTCAATTAAAACTAAACAGAAGAATGGAGTTTTAAAGAAATTTTTATCCCAAACTGTTGAAGTTTTAACTTTTGAGCTTAAAGAGAATGCATCTTAGTTGTCTAGAAATTTATTGTTTTTGACCCTTTCTTAGTCTTGCCAGAAAGAGGAATTGTGTCATTTTCCCCCAGAAAAATGCTCTCCCAACCACTGGGGAAAAAAAAAAACTTCCAAACTCAGTGTCAAGTGTGACTGATTCAGTTCAAGCACTCACTATGCACCATATGATCTTGGGCAGGTTACTCATTTACCCTGCCATTTTTCCAGAATGCAAAATTAGAACAACAGCAAAATGTCACCCACTAGAATGCAGAGAGGACAGTATAAAATAATGCAGGTTAACACTCAAAAGGGTGAATAGTGCTAGGCCCAGAAGAAGTGCTTGTTTACTTGTGACAAATATTCTCATTTAGGTTAACCTTGGTTCAAATTCTGTTCCCTTTAAGAAAGTGAAATTCCAAGTTGAAGAAACAAGGTCAAATCTAGCCAAAATGAATCACTGCTATTAATAAAAATATACCTCACAAAACACTTAAAATTTAAAGCTAAAGGAGTCCCTGCTGCTGCTGTTGCTAAGTCGCTTCAGTCGTGTCCGACTCTGAGACCCCATGAACTGTAGCCTGCCAGGCTCCCCCGTCCCTGGGATTCTCCAGGCAAGAACACTGGAGTGGGTTGCCATTTCCTTCTCCTAAAGGAGTCCCTAAAATCACCTAATTCAATTACTTCATCTGACTTCATCTTATACAAAAGGAAAATGGAACCAACGAGATGATACAACTTCCACAAGACATAAAATCAACTAGTAACAAAGCTAGATACGCATTTTGTGCCTACAAAGGCCTGACTGTGGGAATGACTGGGCCTGTGTGATGAATAAAACTCATCTTCCACAGTGTAGCTGTAAAATCTCATGGAAGTTTATTTAATATTTCTGAAGCTCGTTATTCTCAGTTGATGGAGATGAGGGTTAAAGTGCTTTGTCAGAGTATTCTGAGGATTAAAATAAGTAACATGCAAAGAGCCCTGAGTTATATTCATACTCACAATAAGGTGCCCACAGCTGCCCAGCTGCCAGAAGGGAATTTGTCAGTGTCTACCAAACTGCACACATCCTTCAACTTGGAAAGTCCACTTCTAGAAGTGCATCCTATAAGCAAATTTTTGTTCAAGGATGTTCGCTGCAGCTTTAACTGTAAAAATGACCAAAAAAATATCTATCCAGAGGGAAATGCTGCTAAAAAAGAGAGATTTTCTACAAAGTGGCAATGATAAGTCTTTTGAAAATGTCAGATAAATAAAAAGGAATGCCATTGAATAATATATGCAGAAGTTTTGAACCCATTCATACCAAGGCAATATGAAAATATAAATATGTATATACAAATCCAGTTTTTATGAAGCTTCTTATGAGACTAGTAGTGTTTGAGGAAAGAGGGAAATAAAGATAATCATACCTTTTTTCTATATACCCTCCTATCTTTAAAAACTTGTCATAAGAATACTTTCATATATTATCTTTAAAATAGAAAAATCTTAGACTGTCTACCATAGCAGATACTAGTAGATACTAGTTCCCTTCTGTCCATACGCCTCAATTCTTAGTGTTACACCTTTTATTATTATAATTGCTATTACTAGTCATTATAATTTCAGACACAATTTTAGAAGCAAATATTCTTTCAAGGACTACTCTGCCCCCTAGAAAGCTTTTCCACAGGGCTTCTGATATGGTGGTTTGTTTATGACCTGCACTAAAGATCCACATCCCACAGCCTGAGCCAGAGGATGAACGAAGGTTAATAAAAACACATAAAGGAAAGGCAGGGGCATCTCCTTCATCTCTGTTTGTGGTGTCATTTGTCTCTCTGTTAAATTGCAATCAAGACAATAAAAGGAAATAGGCTGTAAAGAATGAAAGAGCCCTCTATTCATAAGAACAGTTCAAATGAAAGGAGCCTTTTAATGGAAAAGGGACCACTAACACGCAAACTGGTGAGTGGGAGAGAGACACATAAAACCCCTAAGACAATTCATTAACCACAAATTATTGAAGGCAGCTCAAATCTTTTCCCCCAAATCATGTTTATATTCCAAAGTAATGGATACCCTCAAGCAAATTCTCAGACTGATATTTCTGCAGCAAAGACAATAGGCAAAAGCAATATGTTTGACTATAGGATCTGCCCTACTGATATGAGAGCGCTTAGAAGAAACACAACCCCTACTGGGCATGATGAATGGGATGGCATGGTATAGAAGGAAAGCCAACAGGCTCACAGACAGTAGGTGTGACTTCTCCTTCCACTTCAATTCACCTTCCTGAATGAATAAATCGATGATCTTACAAAAACTAGCAACTTCATCTCTGGACAGCCTCACCGAAAATGAGGATAATAATATATGCCTTACCTATCTTTATAGCTGTTATGACGCTTACATGATTAAACATATATACATATGATTATTACAAATTTCTCCCTTCAAATCATGCCAGCCACCCAGATCCCACCCAGTCGGTTCCCCCATTGTTTCCAGTAATAAGTGTAGACCCCTCAGGTAGAGTTAGTGGTAAAGAACCTGTCTGCCAATGCAAAAGACATAAGAGACAGAGTTCGATCCCAGCATCAGGAAGATCCCCTGGCGGAGGGCATGGCAACCCACTCCAGTATTCTTGCCTGGAGAATCCCATGGACAGAGGAGAATGGTGGGCCACAGTCCAAGGGTCGCAAAGAGTCGCACACGACTGACATGACTTAGTACTCAACGCACTTTACTACCACTTCTATTTTCCCTCTTTCCTTCCATTTCTAAATTTGCATAATTTCAAATCAAATTGTATGCTGAACAGCTCTGCATTTAATGGAACAAATACAACTTTATATTTTGAATCCCTCTGCCTTAAAGTGCTAGCCTATAGGCAAAAATTTTGGCAGACTCTCTGTTCAAATTGATCCACTGCAAGTCTGCCCTTAGCCTGAGTGTGACTCACAATTACAGGGAATGCCCTTGAAAGCCCTCCAGGCAGTCACCTTGGGACTTTAGACATCTCACTTTAAGTACTGACAGAATCAATCTAATTTCTTCACCTTTCTTTTCTCTTCATCCATGATTCACTCTTCACAAAGTAAATGAGAAATCATATTAAAAAATAGGACACTGTGACTTGGCAAGGGCTTTAATTGCAAAGAAACCTTCATTCATGTTCACTACATTAGATTAATCAAGGTATAGGAGAGGGTTAGTTAGGGAGGATTTTTACAACAAATCACCAAAGCCAGAAATACACACAGCAGGGCTCTAAAAGATCTGTTTCAAAAGCGACCAGCTAGCTTCAAAGAACAAGGGGAAGGGATTACCACTTAGAAACATCACTCTCACTTTAGGTACAGGTTTTACTCAAAGTATTGGACAAAAATCTCATGTTTTCACACTGAGTTTCTTCCTAAGGGGTATATTAGAACTTTCTGTACCATGGGGATTTCATCCATGAGCCAGGTCAGATTTCAGAAATCTTCCTCATTCAGAATTTCATTCTTCTGCAATTTTGTTGTTGACCATTATGCTGCTGCTGCTAAGTCACTTCAGTCATGTCCGACTCTGTGCAACCCCATAGACGTCAGCCCACCAGGCTCCCCTGTTCCTGGGATTCTCCAGGCACGAACACTGGAGTGGGTTGCCATTTCCTTCTCTAATGACCATTATGAATTGACATCAAAAATATCTAAACCAAAAGGCTTTGTTTGATACACAGTATTACTCAACCTCCATATTTTCTAAAATAACAAAATAAAGGATATTTATAAATAAAGCATTCAAATCATCAGTGAGCTGTCAAAAAGACAGCTTCTGGAAAATAAAAATGAAATATAGTAATCACTGCCCTCAGGCATAACTGCTTTATAGATTTAGATAGTACCTGGTTGATTAAATCCTTATTCTACCATGAGTCTCGATTGCCTGTTTGTAAAATAATCAGGTTGAGTTTTATCATCTCTAAGATGGCTTTCAGATCTAAAGCTTTATAAATCTGTGAAATGTTGATTTACATTTTAAAATTTATCTTGCAGTGGTTTTTTTTTTTTTTTTTTTTTTTTTGTAATTTAGGGGTTTGTTCATCTTCAGGAAAAAAACAGATTGGTTGCCCCATTGCAGCCTTGGTTGGCTGTTTTTAAGAACTGGGTGTCATTTATGACATAAACTTGAGATTACATTCAAGAAATCTAAAGTCTATTAAATAACATGTCATGTATTTTAACTTTTAAGGACAATGTGTCCCATTTTCTTGTTGTTGTTGAAGGTATTAGAGAATTTTACTGGTAATGATTATTACTACATGAAGTCAAGGATTTTTTTTAAATATTTTGTTTCCTGCTATTAACATTTTCAATTTTTAAAAACAGCTTTATTGAGACATAATTGATATTCTATAAGACTCAACAACTTAAAGTATACAGTGCAGTTTCCTTAGGTTCAGTCATGGAGCTACAGATCTATCATGTGGTCTTTATTTGGGGTGATGAGAAAGTTCTGGGTTTCAGTATTATCAGTGGTTATACAATGTGTATTAATTTACTTAATCTACTGAACTGTACACTTTAAAGTGGTTACAATAGCAAATTTTATGTGTGTTTTACTACAATTTTTAAAATTAAAAAAAAAAATCACTGAAGCATTTTCAGCATAATTTGCATTTCATTCTGCAGCTCAAGTATCATTGTTTACTAATCAGTAGAGTTTAGAACCCCAAGCAATAGAATAGATACATTTGAAGTTGTTGAGATAATGGGTTTCTCCAGGAAATTTAATTAGAGATGATTTCCTCTCTTCTCCATATTTATCTATTTTTTTTAATAAACATGCAGAAATCTTTGGACAGAAAGCAATTATAAACATTTTTTAAGCATTTTCAACACAAGTGATTATGATTTTTATTGAAAGGATCTCAAAGGGTTTGTGTATGAGGTAAATATTAACTATTTGGGGATACTGAGTATCTAGTTTTCAACAAAATATTACAGGATATGCAAAAAATCTTCCTTCATAGCTCAGTCAGTAAATAATCTGCCTGAAAGGCAGGAGACCCAGGTTTGATTCCTGGGTCAGGAAGATCCCATGGAGAAGGAAATGGCAACCCACTCCAGTATTCTCGGCTGGAGAATCCCATGGACAGAGGAGCCTGGCTGGCTACAGTCCATGGGGTTGCAAGAGTTGGACACAACTTAGTGATTAAACCAACCACCACCATGCAAAAAATAAAAACAGTAATATATGACCTATACTTGAGAAAAAGGGCACTAAACGAAACTGACTTAGACTAGATCTAAGCATAGGATTTAACAGCCAAAAATGTTCAGGCAGCTATTGTAAAAATTTTCAAAGAATTAATAGAAATTATGAATCATGATGAAATAGAAAATTGGAACAAAACAATTACTAGTAAGAAGATTGAATCAGTAACCAAAAATCTCCCAAAAAACAAAAGTCGAGGACCAAATAGCTTCACTGGTGAATTTTATCAGTCAAATGATTCCCAAAAAATGAAGAGGAAAGAACACTTCCAAACTCATTCTACAAGGCCAGCACTACCCTGGTACCAAACCAGATAAAGACACTACAGAGAAAGAAAATATCCTACAATAGGTGAGTAGATAATAAAACTGATGCCTCAATACAATGGAATACTGAAAAAAAAGTGAAATTGTTATGGGTTTCCTGCATTGCAGGCATCTGAGCCACCAGGGAAACCCCACAGTGGAATACTACTCAGTGACAAAAAAAAAAAAAAATGAAGTATCAAGACATGAAAAGGCATGATGAATTATAAATGCATATTGCTAAGTGAAAGAATTGAAAAGAATTTGAAAAGACAATATACTCTATAATTCCAACTATTTGGCATTCTAGAAGAGATAAAATTATAGAAACAGTGAAAAGATCAGTGGCTGCAGGGTTCAGGGAGATGAGTGTGAGAGGTGAGTAGGTCAAGCACAGGGAATTGTTAGGATGGTAAAATTATTCTGTGTGAAACTGTAATTGTAGCTATATGACACTATGCTCTTGCCAAAATCTACCGAACTTTAGAGTCTAAGTCAGGTACGATTCAAAAGAGTCGGACACGACTGAGTGACTAAAACTTTCACTTTCACTTAACTTTAAGCACAGAGTATACCTTAATGCATCCAAGTTTAAAAAAAATATTTTGAGATGTTAGGAAAACCCCATATGAAATATAGAATGTGATGAAACAATCTAACTGCGTTACAAATATATGATATAATCTCACTGAATGGAGTCTGAGAAAAGCATAAAGATCTAGGCAACTTTGGAAATGGTTAGAGTCTGTAACTAAACTAAAGTCTGTAATTAAACTAAACACAAAAGAGAGTGTACATAAGCACTATACTCCAATTGATAAAGATATATCCTATAGGATTAGATATTAACTCTGATATTGGTATAAATATATGCTAGATAGGAACAAGTAAGCAAAAGGTGAATGGTGGGATCACATTTCTCATTATTGCAGTCAGTTTACAAATAAGCATGTAGAAGAGGCTAGCATGAGCCATATGGTAATGGATTGAAGTTGGAGATAACAGGATGAACTTATATTTAGCTTAACAGAGATACAGATGGCTTTCCTGGTGGCTCAGTGGTTAAGAATTCGCCTACCAATGCAGGAAATGTGGGTTCAGTTCCTGGATCAGGAAAATCCCTTGGAGAAGGAAATGGCAACCCATTCCAGTATTCTTGCCTGGGAAATCCCATGGACAGAGGAGCCTGAAGGGCTATAGTCCATAGGGTTGCAAAAGAATGAGACACAACTTAGTGACTAAACAACAACAACATAGATACAGATGGTTGCATATGGAAATATTTCTAGATAAGTATATATACATGGGCTAGAATACACACATGTATATCGTTGCTTTGGTAACTGAGAGGCCTAGAAAAAGTGACACTTGAGTAACAAAAAATATATCTAGCACTCAGATCTTGGTTTCTAATCTCATTTTCCAAAAAGAGAACCAGGCCTCCTTGAAGAAATGGCACATTCTAGATCTGAAGCAGGAAATATACAAATGAGCCTTGAATATATTGTCGTGCTATAAAGTAAGAAAATATTAAAAAAAAAAAAAAAGAAAAGAAAACCTCCAGTGATGGGTCATGTTGAAGGGGATATAGAAACCAACTGAAACAGTTTCCAAAGGTCAAAACTGGAACAATATGGGATAGAAAATAAACAAAATAGTATCAGATTAAAATTCAAAATATAAAATAAATATTCTTGAGGCCAGTCAGATATAAATAAATGACTATCTAAATGATTAGTGGATAACAAACAATTCTTCTATGCAGGAGAATTCCAAATAATTTATACAGATATTCCTCCTTCAAGGATATAGACAAAAACTCTTTACTCCTTAAGTATGGGTTATGCATGATAACTTCTTCCCAAAGAATATAGTATGCAAAGAGAAAAAAAAGTAACTACAGTGGAGAAGACTGACAACCAGTTCTTTAGGTAGGTGACCAAGTTCAACACCAACAGTGGTAAGTTATGTTAATATTATATAACACTGATACGTGATGAAAATGGCACTTTAATATTGTAGACTCCTTTCCCAAAAAAACACTAAGGTCTCATGAAAAAAACAGAAAATTCTAATAGAGGGACATTCTTAAAAAAAAAAAAAAAAAGAAAGACAAATCTTGACAAGTACTCCTCAAAACTTTCAAGGTCATCAAAAATAAGGAACAGCTTTGAGGAACCTAAGGAGAAATGCTGACTAAGTTCATTGTGATATCCTGGATGGAGTCATGGAACAGAAAGGGAACATTGGGTAGACAGTTAGGAAGCCTGAAAATCATATGGACTTTAATCAATAATGATGTCTCCTTCTAGATTTATTAATTTTAACAAATGTGCCTTAATAATATAAGATATTATAAGGGGAGAAAGGGTATTAAAATAAAGGAATTCTCTGTACTAATAGTTCTCTGTAAATTTAAAACAGTTCTGGAAAATAAAGTTAATTTAAACAGCAATAAATAATCATTTAACCTCTCTAATCTGATGAAAAAATATTAATCTACAGATCCAAGAAGTTCAATGAAACCCAGATACGATAAACACAAATATCAATATCTAGACACATCACAGTCCAAGTGCAGGAAGACAAAGACAAAGGTCTTAAAAGCTGCATGAAAGAAGAAAAGACTTATCATGCATAGCTTATCAATGGTACTATTTGAAGTTGATTTCTGACTCGTAAATAATAGAGACCAGAATGCCATGGAAGAACATATTTGAAGTGCTATGAAATAAGTCTATATCCAGCCAATCTGTTGTTTTAAAAGGTGCAAAATTAAAACATCCCCAGACAAAGTTTGAGAGAAATTGTGGCTAGCAGATATGCCTTTAAGAAATACCAAAGGATGTCCTTCACACTGAAAGAAAATAAGGCCTGATAATAATTTAAATCCACAGGAAAAAAACAGAGACTCCCAAATGGTAAATATATAGGTAAATTAAAGACTGTATAAATATATTTTCTAATTCTCATAATTTAAAAAAATAAGATTGTGTAAAGAAATAATGAAAACACTGTATTTTAGAGGTTATAACATATAAAGATATGATACATGTGATCATAATAGTACAAATAGGGAGAGTACAAATAGAGTACAAATATCTGAAGAAATTCAGGTATTTTAAAGCCAAGTCACCATATTTGGTAGAAATTAAGTCAGTATTTACCTAAATAAATTAAGATATATGTTTTAATTCCTAGCAACTATTAACAAAATAACTCCAAAAGCCTAGTTTAAAAAATTCAACAGATATTAATAATAGAAGATATTGTTACAGAACTGTGCTACAGTGAGTCAAAAGAAAACACAATAATTCAATGATTCAAAAATATCTGAACAGTTGTTAATGGAGATGATTAGAGTTTGGAATAGTAGAGGCCAGGTGATAACACTTCACCACCATAAGCAAGGTAGTCAAAACTGCCATAATAGGCAGCAAAGTTGAAAGGCAGTCAGTGTAGGACTGACTTAGGAACAGGATGGACAGTCATTAAGACTGTTCCTTAGCAAGTCATAATAAAAGTATATCAAAAATGGATAAGCAGAAGTCTGAGGTCATTTTCCTAGTGGAAAGTCACAATCCTTGGCCAGTTTCCACACCTGAGTCAATTCTCAGAATCAGAATCTATCAACTGAGGAAGAGGTCAGTTCCTAATAAATAAGGATTCAGTAATGGCCACCTCATGCAAAGAGTTGACTCATTGGAAAAGACCCTGATGCTGGGAGAGATTGGGGGCAGGAGGAGAAGGGGACGACAGAGGATGAGATGGCTGGATGGCATCACCGACTCGATGGGCATGAGTTTGAGTCAATTCCGGGAGTTTGCGATGGACAGGGAGGCCTGGCGTTCTGCCATTCATGGGGTTGCAAAGAGTTGGACACGACTGAGCGACTGAACTGAACTGAACTGAATGCCATAGAAAGTGTACATATTAATGCTCTCTACAGTCCTTCTGAAAGATGATTATGGTTCTATTTTCAGATAACCATGCACTATAGAAAGAATAGCCAGATGTATAGTGTGTGTGACAATGCTGAGAACCAAGGATCCAGAGTCCTTGTGCTCTCCTGCTACAGTGACGGTATGGGGCTTAGGTGATAAAGTAGTGACCCAGCTCTGCCCCCCGGGTGTGCCCAATAAGTCTCTGGGCCCACCTAGTAATTACTTTTCAGTTCCAAAATGTATAATTGGAAAAGACATGAATAACAGCTTAGAAACCTCATATTAGCTCCTGGAGCTAGTGTTCTAAGTAAGAGCTAGTGTAGTAGGAAAGGTCAGATGGAGAGACCTGAAACTTCCTTTCAGTTAAGATAATAAATTAAAAAACAATATTGTATTCTGGGGAGAGATATGATTAGTATCACTTTCAAAGACTGAAATCAGTGATGACAAGTGCTATCTTGCCCTATTTAATTCACCAGCATAGCTCTTACAAAAAACCCACAGCATCTTAGCAATTGATAAAGGACCAGTGAAAACCTAAGGAAATGGTAGGCCCATGTATAGCTGCTATATCAGATATGGTATCTTTAGTAGAGCAGATTAACACATCCCTGGTAATCTGGTAGTTATACACCTGGCAAATGCAGCTTTTCATATTTATAAAGAAGGAGGATTAGAAGTAGTTTGCCTTCACTTGGGACAAACAACAGTATACAATCATGATCTTGCCTGAGAGTGTTGGAGGAGGTCATTGAAAGGACACGGCTGCTGGTTGATGCAGCTGGAGGCTCCTTATCCTTTCGGCTTCCTACCCTTCCCATACTACCAGCTCTTTCAGGGACATAGGCTTGAAAGAGTAAGGTGTCATTGAGACCTTCTGGATAGTGTGTGTGACTGAACACAGTAAAGGCCTCTGTATAAGTTTTTAAGACACTGGCTGCCACCCAAGGCAATCCTCATATGTAAGTTCCCTGGCTTATTAAATCTGCCACCTACCAGTCTTGAGTGATCTGCCTCTCTCCTTCCCTCAGTATGTATGGGACTCAGTTTTTATTACACCCAGAGAAACCCCAAGGTTACTAATCAACACAGAACCATCTTAAGTCTCTTGCTTTCTGTCAAAATAGAGCTTAAAGGAACTTGAACCATTTGGACATTCTGTGGAATCTCATACTGCCCCCTATATAGATGTGATCATGCTTATCAAATGAGATTATCAGTAACTGACAATTACTCAGAACACATTGATAATATTCATGCACTCTAGAGAGTGAGAGAAACCTCAAAAGATTCGGAGATTTGACATATTAGTGAAGTTTTCAGGGGTCCAATTAATCAGAGAATCTTAGAACATTCCCTACAAAGTAAAGGCCAAGTTGTATTGTAAGTCCTACCATTAAGACAGAAGCACAGTACTTGGTAGGTCCATTTGAGTTTTAGAGACAGCATATCCTACACTTGGGGATACTGTTCAGTCCCATTCATTAGGTGACACATTAGATTGTAGAGTTTTATGGAGGCCCAAAGCAAGAGAAGCGGTATCTAGGCTAAAGACAAAAAGACATGTGAGACTCTAGCTTTAGTCCTAGTAGGAAATTCAAAGCAAAAACCTCATGGTTTCTGGAGCAACACCATATCAACCTGAGCAGCAAACTAGACATCATTCAAAAAGCAGGTTTTACATGCTACTCAGTACTGGTAGAAAGTGAACATCTAACTATGGATTATCAAGTGCTCCTGAGACCAGAACTTCCCATCATATACTCCATACTGTTAGATGCACTAATCATGAGTTCACACAGGCCCAGCAATAACTGATCATAAAGTAGCAATGATATACAAGAAATTAGGCTTGGGCAAGCCTAGAGGGCTCATGCTCACAGTCTCATGTAACATTCTCTATGAATAGCTAATGGAGAAGGATGAAATACAATCTTGCTTCATGGATGAATCAGCTTGGTATATGGTTACAAGCCCAAAACAGATTGCTTTCTCACTATAGCCACACTCAGGCACGTCGTTGAAAGAGAATGGCAAAGAGAAATCCTCTCAAAGGCAGAAATTCAGGTGGAGCAACTTATCATTCCTTTTTGTAGCAAGCGAAGTGGCCCAAAATAAGGATATACATGTCCTTATGTAAAGCAATAAATGATTTTCCTATCTAGTAGGATGCCTTGAAGCTGCAATATTAGAAAATTGAGTGCAAGAAGGTCTATGGTGGTGAAGTTGCTCAGTCGTGTCCGATTCTTTGCGACCCCATGGACTGTAGCCACCAGACTCCACCGTCCACGGGATTTTCCAGGCAAGAGTATTGGAGTGGGCTGCCATTTCCTTCTCCAGGGGATCTTCCTGACCCAGGGATCGAACCCGGGTCTCCCGCACTGTAGACAGACGCTTTACCATCTGAGCCAAAGAAGGTCTGAAAAAGAGGCAAATGTTGGATTTAGGAGAGTGAGCACAAAATGTGGGAATTTTTATATTGAGCACTAATGCCAAATAGAAATTATCAACTGCAGAACAGGTCCAAACAACTAAGCAGAGAGACAGGTTCACCAGTTAGTTAGCATCTCCTTTCAGACAAAGGGTTTGTGCAATGAGACAAGACTGGGTTAACCAAACTGACAGACATAGGGGGTGAGCAGGGCCCACAGCATGATCTCACTAGGATTGATACAGTCACTGCTAGATGTCTAATCCCTCAACAATATAAGACTGTTCTGACCTCCAGTATGACACAAATTCTCAAGTACACCAACCAGTGTCTCAGTGGCAAGTTAATCACATTAGATACCTTCTGCCTTGAAAGGTTAGTCACTCGGAGCCAGACATTCTGGAGTGCAAAGTCAAGTGGGCCTTAAAAAGCACTGCTGTTAGTAAAGCTAGTGGATGTGATGAAATTTCAGCAGAATTATCCAACTCCCTAAAGTATGATGCCATCAAAGTTTTGCATTAATTATGCCAGCAAATGTGGAAGAGCCAGCAGTGGCCACAGGGCTAGAAAAGATCAATCCTCATCCCAATCCCCAAGAAAGGTAATACCAAAGAATGTGCTAACCATTGGACTATTGCACTCTTCTCCCATGCTAGTAATGTCATGCTTAAAATCTTGCATGATAGCCTTCAGCATTAAGCAAAACAAGAACTTCCAGATGTTCACCTAGGTTTAGAAAAGGAAGAGGAGTTAGAGATCAAATTGCTAACATTTGCTGGATTATAGAGAAAGCAAGGGAAGTTCAGGAAAACATTTATCTGTTTCACCAACTACACTAAAGCCTTTGACTGTGTGGATCATGACAAACTGTGGAAAGCTCCAAGAGAGATGGGAATACCAGACCATCTTACCTGTCTTCTGAGAAACCTGTATGCAGCTCAAGAAGCAGCAGTTAGAACCCTGTGTGGAACAACTGATTGGTTCAATATTGAGAAAAGAGTACAACAGATCTGTCTGCTGTCACGCTGTTTGCTTAATCTATATGCTGAGCACATCATGAGAAATTCTGGGCTGGATGAGTTACAAGCTGGAATCAAAGACAGTCAGGAGAAAGACCAACAACTTCAGATATGTGGATGACCCACTGTAATGGCAGAAAGCAAGGAAGAACTAAACAGCCTCTTGATGAGAGTGAAGGAGGAGAGTGAAAGAGCCGGCTTAAGACTAAATGTTAAAAAAAAAAAAAAAAAAACTAAGGTCATGGCATCCAGTCACATTACTGCGTGGCAAATAGAAGGGGAAAAGGTGGAAGTAGGGACAGATTTCCTCTTCGTGAGCTCCAAAATCACTGTGGACGGTGACTGCAGCCATGAAATCAGAAAACAGTTGCTTCTTGGCAGGAAAGCAATGACAAACCTAAACAGTGTGTTGAAAAGCAGAGACATTACTCTGCCCACAAAGGTCCAAATAGTCAAGGCTATGGTCTTCCCAGTGGTCACATATGGTTATGAGAGCTGGACTGTAAAGAAAGCAGAGTGCCAAAGAGTTGATGCCTTTGAACTGTAGTGCTAAAGAAGACTCCTGAGAGTCCCTTGGATAGCAAGGAGATCAAACCAGTCAATCTTAAGGGAGATCAACCCTGAATAATCACTGGAAGAACTGATGATGAAGCTGAAATTCCAGTATTTTGGTCACCTGCTGCAAACAGATGACTCATTGGAAAATTCCCATATGCTGGGAAAGATTGAGGGCAGAAGGAAAAGAGGGCATCAGAGGACGAGATGACTATCCTTTTCACTTCTATGGTGCACACAGTCCCACCATTGTTAGTGTCAACTGGTAAGCGCTCATAGCTGCTGCTTTTTCCAAATAATTTTCTTTGGTTAAAGGGAAATAGGAACTGTCTCATTCAAGAGGCTAAGTCTTGACTCCCCTAGACAGTCAAGAACCGGTAATTAACTGAAATGGTAGATACAGAAAACTGTCTCCCAACCATAAGAGGAGATCACCTACATGGTATGATTTGTGCTACAGAGCTTCCCTTGGGACCAAGGTAAAGCTAATCTTTAGCCAAGATCATTTTTTTACTTAGCTTTCTTCTCTTGTTCTATCTTGTTTTCCTTAGTATTCTCCTGAGATGAGTCACTCAATAAATTACTGACCTAGAAATTGCCAACTCTGGCTTTGCTTCTAGAAAACAAATCTAAGACATAAACCAAGCATACTGTGGTTTGCAAAAGACTGAGAAATGATGGAGAAATTTTAATAGTCCCACAATGTTGGGGAGAAAAATAAATGGCATCCAAGGTCTACTAAGTAGGAGGAGGACCATGATAAACATTTCAGATTCTCACTTAGGATACCTGAAGAACTATGCACTTGACTTTAATCAGCTCAATAGCTCACAGAAATAGTGGTCTGTCATTATCTCCTCTGTAGGGAGATAAGAGTTTCTTCAGTTTTTCATAAATTAAGTCTGGTAAAAAATTAAAGGAACACTTGCTCCTTGGAAGAAAGGCTATGACAAACCTAAGACAGCATATTAAAAAACAGAGACATCACTTTGCTGACAAAGGTCCATCTAGTGAAAGCTATGGTTTTCCCAGTAGTCATGTACGGACGTGAGAATTGGACCATTGAGAGTGTTGAAGAATTGATGCTTTCAAACTGTGGTGCTGGAGAATACTCTTGAGAGTCCCTTGGACAGCAAGGAGATCAAACCAGTCAGTCAATCCTAAGGAAATCAATCCTGAATATTCACTGGAAGGATTAATGCTGAAGCTCCAATACTTTGGCCACCCGATGCAAAGAGCTAACTCACTGGAAAAGACCCTGATGCTGGGAAAGATTGAGGGTAGGAGGAGAAGGGGATGACAGAGGATGAGATGGTTGGATGGCATCACCGACTCAATGGACACGAATTTGAGCAAACTCTGGGAAACAATAAAGGACAAAGAAGCCTGGCGTGCTGCAGTCCATGGGGCTGCAAAGAGTTGGACATGACTTAGCAACTGAAAAACAACAATGCAATTAAAAATGACCAGGCATAAAAAGAAATAAGGCAAATAAATGAAACAGAAAGACAAAGAGACACCAAGTGCTCCAGATATTCAAGTTAACAGACATGGTTAAGATAACTGTAATTATTTTGGTCAAGAAATAAATAAAAAAGATATAGAATTTCAGGAAATAACTAATTTCTTAAAAAATGAATTGGAAATTCTATAAATAAAATATAATTGAAATTGAGATAATTTAATAAATTGGACAGTAATAAAGTTGATGAAAGGAAAAAATAATTGGAACATAGGTCAAACAGAAGCATACATACTGAAACAAGGAGAGTAGAAAGGATAAGCACAAACACATCCAGAATATAACTGTTTATAAGATTAACATACACATAGTCCAATGGTTCCTAACTAGACACTATTTTTTCCTCTCTCAGGGGTTATTTGGCACTATCTAGAAACTTTTTTTTTAACTATCACAGTTTCTAGAATTATTACTGGCATCTAGTGGGTACATGCCAAAGATACTATTAAATAATTATCACAAGGGACTACCACAAATAAGATAATAAGAATTATCTAGTGCAAAAATGTCAACAGCTTTGGATAAGAAATTATGATATAGAAGGTCCAAGAAAGAGAGGAAAGAGAGTCTGGCAGAGGCCATATTTAATGAGACAATCGCTGAGATTTTTCCAAAGCTAACAGAATAAATCAAGTCGAGTACTTTAAAAAGGTGTAAGTCCATCTGTCTGTCTCTTTTTTTGCTTTTGGCCATGTCACATGACTAGGAAATTCCCAAAGAAGACGAAGTCTCATGTCAGCTAATAGCAACCCATAGCTTTATTGGATCCTGTCATAGAGGCAAATTATGACAAGAAATACAATAAGAAAATCAGGGAAGTTTGAACCTCAAATAATGCAAAAAATTATCCTTAAGTTTTTAAGGTGATATTGTATTACGGCTTTGTGAATCATTTCTTGTCCTTATGATAGCAGAAGAACCGGTGGAGATGGGAGCGCATCTCTCTCCACAGATGCACTAGGAATATACCTTCAGATGCTGAAGACCTCACAGAACACCAGTTGAGAACAGGCACCAGTCCCTGACCACCAGAAAGGAATATATAGATCCAGACAAAACTCTGTAAGATGAAGGAAGGAATGGAAAAAGAGGAGAGTGGGAAGGAATGGACCCGCAGTGAGGCAGAAGAATGGATAAGTTAGCTGGGACGTAAAAGAGTGGAGATAACTGTTGAAGAGCAGAATAAAGGGAAAAAGAGAAAAGATTTGAAGTTAATCTCGAGACTTGTGGGAGAATACAAAATGCACATTTGAAGTGTAGGGGTCCCAGAAGAAGAAGAGGAAAAGAAAGGGTCTGAGAAAGTTTTTGAAGAGATTATAGCTGAAAACTTCCTTAAGATGGGAAAGGAAATAGTCAATCAAGTCCAAGAAGCACAAAGTGTCCCACATAGGATAAAGCCAAGGAGAAACAAGCCGAGACACATACTAATCAAACTAACAAAACATGAAGAAAGAACATTAAAGTAGCAAGGGAAAAGCAACAAGTGGTATACAAGTGAAACCCCATATGATTAAGAGGTGATCTTTGAGGAGAAATTCTGCAGGCCAGAAGAGAATGGCAAGATATATTTAAAGTTGCTGGGGTCCAGCATCGGCAGGATCCAGAGGTACCCTCAGGATGAACGGCGTCGGCGAGAGAAAGAGAGAGAGAGAGGGAGAGAGAGAGAGAGAGAGAGAGAGACCAGATTGGGGATGTGCAGCAGTGTGGCAAATCTTTATTTTTTTTACCGTAGCTTTTATATTCTAAGTTAGTACATTTTTAAGGGGAAGATAGTTTAATATTACATCGGCTCATCCTTCACGAAACCAGGGTGTTTTCTGCATACTTCTTTGTGAGAGTCTTGTACATTATCTTCTGGCCTTGGGGCCTATTGACATTTTATGACCTAGGTGAATGCAAAGCCGTTTTCCATAATCTATTCTTTAATGAACACAAAGGTCAATCCTTTCGCAGAAGTTATCAGTTAAATTTATCTAAAAGGTTTACCACACAAAGACTCTGCAGCTCCAGTGAGGCAGCCCCTGTTTAGCATTCCTGGTTAAAGTTAACAATTCTAAACTCTTATTTTTCTAAATCTTTAACTATAACCGCTTTTAGAATAATATTTTTATGTTCTCTAATAGGGCTTCCTCACCTCCTGATGGGCTCTGTGCCTATTAGGGCCTTTATGTGATCAGGTTCTTTATGCTGTTTATGATTAAGGTGCTATGAGCAGTTATGTGCATTAGTACGCATTTGCCAAGCAGGCTAGAATGTCAACAAAGGGGTCTAAATTGAAACACTCCTTTCATCCTGGATAATCTTAGAGGATACCACCATCCGGCGGACATATTAATTAAAGTTCTAAGTTGATTCTATTTGGAAAGAGATTGGGGAAGGCCTTCTACCCATGTCACAGAAATTAGGGAGTAGTCTAATATAGCAAGCATCAGAAAGACAGAGATCATCTTTAAGGTGAGCGCCGGGGCAGCTTTTCGAAATCCCTGAAGTCCTGACCTGCCTTGCTTGTCAGGTCTTCTCCTCATAACCTTGTCATGGGTGGAATCTTGTGTGCTGGCTCCTGGCATAAAGTACTGAGAGGGAAAAATCTACCACCAAGATTACATAGCGAGGACCTCATTCAAAACTGACAGGGGAATCAAAAGCTTTACTGACAAGCAAAAATTAAGAGAAATTAGTACAAACAAACAAGCTTTACAACAAATGTTAAAGAGAATTCTATATATAGGAAATATAAAAGAAGGAAAAGAGCTACAAAAACAAACCCAAAGCAATTAAGAAAATGCCAGTGGAACATATATATCAATAATTACTTTAAATGTAAATGGATTAAATGCTACAACTGAAAGACTCCAGGGGCTTCCCTGGTAGCTCAGTCTGCCTGAAATGTGGGTGACCTGGGTTCAATCCTTGGGTTGAAAAGATCCCCTGGAGAAGGCAATGGAAACCCACTCCAGTATTCTTGAATGGAAAATCCCATGGACAGAGGAGCCTGGTAGACTACAGTGCATGGGGTCACAAAGAGTCGGACACGAATGAGTGACTTTCACATAAAAGACAGACTGGCTGGATGGATATATAAATAAGATGAATATACATGCTGTCAGTTCAGTTCAGTCACTCAGTCATGTCCAATTCTTTGCAACCCCATGAATCGCAGCACACCAGGCCTCCCTGTCTGTCACCAACTCCTGGAGTTCACCCAAACCCATGTCCATTGAGTCAGTGATGCCATCCAACCATCTCATCTTCTGTCATCCCCTTCTCCTCCTGCCCTCAATCTTTCCTAGTATCAGGGTCTTTTCAAATGAGTCAGCTGTTAGCATCAGGTGGCCAAAGTATTGGAGCTTCAGCTTCAACATCAGTAAATGAACAACCAAGACTGATCTCATTTAGGATGCACTGGTTGGATCTCCTTGCAGTCCAAGAGACTCTCAAGAGTCTTCTCCAACACCACAGTTCAAAAGCATCAATTCTTTGGTGCTCAGTTTTCTTTATAGTCCAACTCTCACATCCATACATGACTACTGGAAAAACCATAGCCTTGACTATACAGACCTTTGCTGACAAAGTAATGTCTCTGTTTTTCAATATGCTGTCTGGATTGGTCATAACTTTCTTTCCGAGGAGTAAGCGTCTTTTAATTGTGTGGCTGCAATAACCATCTGCAGTGATTTTGGAGCCCAGAAAAATAAAGTCAGCCACTGTTTCCACTGTTTCCCCATCTATTTGCCATGAAGTGATGGGACCAGATGCCATGATCTTAGTTTTCTGAATGTTGAGCTTTAAATCAACTTTTTCACTCTCCTCTTTCACTTTCATCAAGAGGCTCTTTAGTTCTTCTTCACTTTCTGCCATAAGGGTGGTGTCATCTACATATCTGAGGTTATTGATATTTCTCCCAGCAATCTTGATTCCAGCTTGTGCTTCCTCCAGCCCAGCGTTTCTCATGATGTACTCTGCATATAAGTTAAATAAGCATGGTGACAGTATACAGCCTTGACGTACTCCTTTTCCTATTTGGAACCAGTCTGTCACACAATTGCTCTCATCTCACACGCTAGTAAAGTAATGCTTAAAATTCTCCAAGCCAGGCTTCAGCAATACGTGAACTGTGAAATTCCAGATGTTCAAGTTGGTTTTAGAAAAGGCAGAGGAACCAGAGATCAAGTTGCCAACATCCGATGGATCATCGAAAAAACAAGAGTTCCAGAAAAATGTTTATTTCTGCTTTATTGACTATGTCAAAGCCTTTGACTGTGTGGATCACAGTAAACTGTGGAAAATTCTGAAAGAGATGGGAATACGAGACCACCTGATCTGCCTCTTGAGAAACCTGTATGCAGGTCAGGAAACAACAGTTAGAACTGGACATGGAACAACAGATTGGTTCCAAATAGGAAATATGCTGTCAGTAAGAGACCGATTTCAGATTTGGAGACACATACAGACTGACAGTAAGAGGATGGAAAAAGATATTCCATATAAATGAAAATCAAAAGAAAGCAGGAGGAGCAAGTCTCATGTCACACAAAGAAGATCTTAAAGACTATTACAAGAGATAAGGTGAGATACCTCATAATGATCAAGGGATAAATTGAAGAAGAATACATAACAACTTTATATATTTATGCATCCAACATAGGAACACTTCAATACATTAGGCAAGCATTAACAGACATAAAAGGGGAAACTGACAGTAACACAATAATAGTAGGGGACTTTACCAGCTGAACCACAAATGAAGCCCAAGAATACTGAATTGGGTAGCCTATCCCTTCTCCAGCGGATTTTCCCAACCCAGGAATCGAACTGGGGTCTCCTGCATCACAGGCAGATTCTTTACCAACTGAGCTATAAGGAAAGCCCCAGTAGGGGACTTTAACACCATACATACACCAGTGGGCAGATCATTAAACCAGAAAATCAATAAGGAAACAGAAACCTTAAATGACATATTACACCAGATGGACTTAACTGATATCTTCAGGCTATTCTATCCAAATGCATAGGAATAAAATCTCTTCTCAAGTGCATATGGAACATTCTCCTGAATAGACATCTTGGGTCACAAATCAAGTCTCAGTAAATTTAAGAAAATTGAAATTGTATCAGACATCTTTTTTGACCTGAACACTATGAGACTAGATAACAATTAAAGGAAAACTAATGCCAAAACACACACACACGGAGATTAAAAAAAAAAAAAAAAACTATATATATATATATATATATATATATATATATATATACACATAAATAATAAACAGGTTACTGAAGAAATAAAAAAGGAAATCAAGAAATCCTAGAAGTAAATCACAATGAAAACACAATGACCCAAAACCTATGTGATAAAGCAAAAACAGTTCTAAGAGGAAAGTTTATAGAAATACAATCCTATTTCAAAAGACAAGAAAGACATCAAATGGACACCTAGCTTTATGCCTAAAACAACTGGGAAAAGGATGAGCAAAAAACTCCAATGTTAGTGAAAGGAAAGAAATCATAAAGATTGAGTAAAAGAAATAAAAAAGAAATGAAATAATAGTAAAGATTAATAAAACTAAAACCTGCTTCTTTGAGAAAATAAAATTGATAAGCCATTAGTCAGACTTGTCAAGAAAAAAAATAAAGGAAGAATAATCAAATCAACAAAACTAGAAGTGAAAAAGAAGAGATTACAACAGACAACGCAGAACTGCAAAGGATCATAAGAGACTATTATGAACAACTATATGCCAGTAAAATAGACAACCTGTAAGAGAAAGACAGATTCTTGGAAAAGTTCAGCTTTGTAAGACTGAATCAGTAAGAAACAGAAATTGTGACCAACCCAATGATAAGTACTGAAATCGAAACTGTGATCAAAAATCTCTCCATAAAAAAGGCCTAGGGCCAGATGGCTTCATAGGTGAGTCTATCGAACATTTATAGAAGAGCTAATGCCTACACTTCTGAAACTCTCAAAAAGCATTCCAGAGAAGGAACACATCATATTTATTCTATGAGGCCATGATTGCCCAGACACAAAATCAGATAAAGACACCACAAAAGAAGAAAATCACAGGCCAATATCCCTGATGAGAATAGATGCAAAAATCCTCAACAAAATTCTAGCAAACAGAATTCAACAATGCATTAAAAAGATCATTCCTCATGATCAAGTTGGGTTGACCTCAGGTGTGCAAGGATTCTTCAAAATGCACAAATCAGTCAATGTGATATACCACATTAAAAACTGAAAGATAAAAGCCATATGACCATCTCAAAAGATGCAGACGATGCCTTTGCAAAATCCAGCACCCATTTATATTTATTATAAAAATGATTCAAAAAATTGGCATAGAAGGAACATGCATCAACATAATAAAGGCCATATATGATAAACCCATAGCAAACATTATTCTCAATGATGAAAAATTGGAAGCATTTCTTATACAATCAAGAATAAGACAAGGGTGCCCAATTGTTCAACATAGTTTTGGAAGTCCTGGCTATAACAATCAGAGAAGAAAAAGATACAAAAAGGAATCCAGATTGGAAAAGAAGTAAAATTCTCAGTCTTTGCAGAGGACATTACACTATACACAGGAAATCTAAGATGACATAAACAGTTGGAGAGATATTCCATGTTCCTAGGTTGGAAGTATCATATTGTGAAAATGACAATACTACCAAGTGCAATCTACATATTCAATTTAGTTCCTATCAAATTACCAATGACATTTTTCACTGAACTAGAGCAAAGTAGTTCACATTTTGTAGAGAAACACAAAGGGCCCTGAATAACCAAAACAATCTAGAGAAAGAAGAATGGAGCTGGAGGAATCAACCTTCCTGACTTCAGACTATCCTACAGTCATCAAGATAGTATAGTACTGGCACAAAAGCAGAAGGATAGATTAATGGAACAAAACAGAAAGTCCAGAGATAAACCCATACACCCATGGGCCTCATCTTTGGCAAAGGATACAAGAATATATACAATGGAGAAAAGATAATCTCTTCAATATATGCTTCTGGGAAAGTGGACAGCTATGTGTAAAAGAATGAAATTAGAGTACTTCCTAATATCTAACAAAAAGATAATCTGAAAATGGATTAAAGATCTAAACGTAAGACCAGAAACTATAAAGCTCTTAGAGAAAAACAGGCAGAACACTTGAAGACATAAGTCACAGCAAGATCCTCTGTGACTCCCCCACCCTAGAGTAATGGAAATAAAAATAAACAAGTGGAACCAAATTAAACTTGAAACCATTTGCACAGTAAAGGAAACTATAAACAAGGTGAAAAGACAACCTCCAGAATTCAAAGCAATAATAGCAGATGAAATAACTGACAAAGGATCAATTTCCAAAATATACAAACAGCTCATGCAACTCAATACAAGAAAAATGAACAACCCAATCAAAAAGTGAAATCTAAATAGAAATTTCTCCAAAGACATACAGAAGGCTAATAAACACATGAAAATGCTCAACATTGCTCATTATCAAAGAAATGAAGATCAAAACTACAATGAGGTATCACCTCACCCAGGTCAGAATGGCCATCATCAAAAAATCTGCAAACAATAAATGCTGGAGAGGGTGTGGAGAAAGGGAACCCTATTACACTGCTGGTGGAAATGTGAATTTATACAGCCACTATGGAAGACAGTATATTCCTTAAAAAACTAGGGATAAAACTACCATGTGACCCTACAGTACCACTACTGGGCATATACCCTGAGAAAACCATCATGGAAAAAGGCACCTGTACCCCAATGTTCATTGCAGCACTATTTACAATAGCTAGGACATGTAAGTAACCTAGATGTCCATCGACAGATGAGTAGATAAAGAAGCTGTGGTACATATATACAATGGAATATTTCTCAGCCATAAAATGGGATGCATTTGAGTCAGTTTGAAAAAGGTGAATGAACCTAGAGGCTATTACACAGAGAGAAATAAGTCAGAAAGTGAAAAACAAATATCATATATTAAAACTATATATATATATAATCTAGAAAGATGGTACTGATGAACCTATTTGTAGAGCAGCAATGAAGATGTAGATAGAGAACAGACTTGTGACTTGGAGAGGGAGAGAAGAGGGTGGGATGAATGGAGAAAGTAGCATGGAAACATATACACTACCATATGTAAAATAGTCACAGTGGGAATTTGCTGTATGATGCAGGGAGCTCAAATCTGGTGCTCTGGATGGAATGGGGTAGGAAGTGGAGGGTAGATTCAAGAAGATTCAAGAAGGAGGGGACATACGTTTATCTGCTGATTGATGTTGATGTATGGCCAAAACCAACACAATATTGTAAAACAATATTTCTTCTGTTAAAAATAAATTTAAAATAATTTTAACATATGATCACTCCTTATCTTTTAGGGTGTGTACAGATATATTTGTGGATAAAATTAGTTCAAATTTGGGTTTTACTACAATATAATCAGAGTAAGGAGAGATGAGACTAGGGATGTAAATGAAAGAAGAATGGCGCATGATGTAATAATTGCTGAAGCTAGGTGACAGATAGGTACTTGGACATTCATTATACCATGCTCTCTGTTGACTATATGTATTACATTCTTCCACAATAGAAAGCAAACAAACAAACTGATAATACAGAGGAGCAAGAAATTGAATTGATATTAGACTTCTACAATTGCTTTGTGTGCTTGCATGCATGCTAAGTCTCTAGTCGTATATGACACTTTGTGACCCTGTGGACTATAGCCCACTAGGCTCCTCTGTCTGTGGGATTTTCCTGGCAAGAATAGTGAAGTGGGTTACCATGCCCTTCTCCAGGGGTTCTTTCCAACCCAGGGATTGAACCCCCATCTCCTGCATTGCAGCCAGATGCTTTACCACTGAGCCAACAGGGAAGCCTCAGTCTGAACTGCTGTCATCATAAAATGCCATGTTTTGCATTCTACATCAAAAGCAAGATTGATTTTTTTCTTATCACTTTGTCTCACTCTTGCAGATTTTTTCAGATTTCCTTGTTTTAACTGATACTTCCATTTGCTGCTTTCCTTAAACTATGTGCTCTTGTTTTGCCTTTTGATCCTCATTTCCTGTTTCCTGACTTCTAAACACACTGCCTTATGGCCAATATGGTCCAAAACTCAGTTTTAGTTCCTGATTCTAATGCCTCTACTCAGTACTCATCTATGGCCTGGCTTTGAAATTCAGCAATTGGATATACTCTCAGTTCAGTCCAGCTGCTTTCTGATGCCCACTATCAAATTATTCAGACAGCAAACTTTGGTCATGCAGATTAGGCACATGGTTTTGTAATCATCAAATACATATTGGTACATTTGAGTGGGATATAGTGTCAAACAATCATAGCTCACTGGCTTCTACCTCTCTAAATGCTCTAGGATGAGTCCTTTCCAAAGTAGATGCTAAGCACATTTATGGATGTGAGTATGTGCTACTTCTAGCTAAGATTTTGTTGGGAACAATTATAAAAACTTATAATGATATGTCTACTTATTTAAAAAATTAAAAGTGCAAATGTTTCTCCATCTCTTCTCATATCCTTTAAATGCTTTTCTCACACAGGTCAGCCATCCTCATGTTTCCAGGGACCAAATACTTCCACACTGGCACACAATGGCTCAGGATCCTCATGACTAGAGTGATCCCCCTCACATTCTCCAGAAAATTATAATCATAGTTTCTCATTTTGATGAAATCTATTCTCAGCCATTTGTACTTTTAGTGTCCATACATTCATGTCCAATTCTTTTATTGTACAATTCTTAGACTAAGCTAACAGAATCCTGTACACACAACCATAATTTAATAAATATCTATTAAATAGTCAAATAAATAATGAAATAGATAACTGAATACACTAATAGATGAAATTATTTATGTCCCTTCAAAATAGGAATGATTTATTTTCAATGTAAATCAACAATGATATCAAATCATTGCCCCACACAGAGTAAAGAACATAAATTCATTAAACTGACATTCTTCTTGGGTGGGGGCCACTTTCCAAATGAATGTTTCCAAACTACCATTCTAAGTGCCTGGATATGGTGTCATGTTCTGTTTTCTATAGAAAGCAATTGTTAAGAGTGCCTAGTAAGAACTGCTGTGAAACCTGATGGGACCTTAGCTTTATCCAGTCTCCATTGTAAAATGATTGCTTTGGATTTCTACTATTTCCCATTCTCATTACATTCTTTGTCACCAGAATGGATTTATGTGGTGCCATATTCTGCACATATTATAATGTTTGTCAAGATAATAGATAGTCTGAAAATTTGAATTTCCAATGCAGTCAGTGAATTATGAAAGTGCGTCTTAAAATGCTGCCTCTTTCTGCTCACTTTACCCAACAGGCTCAGCTCTCCCTCCTCTCAAAATCCTAACTGTTGCCAGAAAGAGGTCTAAGAGGTCAATGAAGTAAAGATTAGAATATTGAAAAGGTCAGGATGGGCATGGCTACTTCTTTAATTCACACCACATATTAAACATTAAAATTCAAGATTCTCACTCATATGACAAATGAGAATAGAAAAATAGCATGAAATTAATCAGCAACCCCTTTTAAAGTGACAAATGGCTATTAATTTCTTTGGTATTCATTACAATAACATTAATCATGAAAATCCCTTTGAATGTGAAAGTAGCTGTTCTGTGCAGTTCCATAGAAATTTGCTGGTGATTTAACATTCATTAATGTCCATTGACAATGAAATGATACTATATTAATCCACTTTTCTGTGACAAAACCTGTAATAGGCAAAAGACACAAAGTCTGTTCCCTTTGTCTGTTCAGTTCAGTCACTCAGTTGGGTCCAATTCTTGGCGACCCCATGGACTAGAGCACTCCAGGCTTCCTTGTCCACCACCAGTTCCTGGAGGGTACTAAAACTCATGTCCATCGAGTCAGTGATGCCATCCAAACATCTCATTCTCTGTCTCCTCCTTCTTCTCCTGCCTTCAATCTTCCCCAACATCAGGGTCTTTTCTAATGAGGCTGCTCTTTGCATCAGGTGGCCAAACTATTGGAGCTTCAGCTTCAGCATCAGTCCTTCCAATGAATATTCAGGTCTGAATTCCTTTAGGATTGACTGGTTTGATCTCCTGGCAGTCCAAGAGACTCTCAAGAGTCTTCTCCAACACCACAGTTCAAAAGCATCAGTTCTTCAGTGCTCAGCTTTCTTTATCGTCCAACTCTCACATCCATACATGACTACTGGAAAAACCATAGCTTTGACTAGATGGACCTTTGCCAGCATAGTAATGTCTCTGCTTTTTAGTATGAAGTCTAAATTTGTCATAGCTTTTCTTTCAAGGGGCAAGCATCTTTTAATTTTGTGGCAGCAGTCACCATCTGCATTGATTTTGGAGGCCCCCCCCCCAAAAAAAAATCACTGTTTCCATTGTTTTCCCATCTACTTGCCATTAGGTGATGGGACCAGATGCCATGATCTTGGTTTTCTGAATGTTGAGTTTTAAGCCAGGTTTTTCACTCTCCTCTTTCACTTTCATCAAGAGATGCTGTAGCTCCTTCTTGCTTTCTGCTATAAGGTTGGTGAAGCCTACTTATGTGTTTCACAAAGACTAAAATTGTAAGTGGTCTCCTGATTATTATGGCTGGCCCCTTGAGTTTAAGGTTCAAAGAATGTGAAAATTTAGTGTGACTTTAGGTACCAAGGAGAGTAAAACATGTTTTTAAATTTTATGTCACTAAACAGTGATTAAAACTTTATGACATAAAGTGACATAAACAATTCAGATAGCATGAATTTTGGCACTAGCTGCTTGTTACTCCAACCAACTCAATGACACTAAATACAAGATTCAGTCTTTTTAGAGGTAGGTAGCTGGTCTATGCCTCAGTTCCTAACCTTAATCCTGGTTTCTTTTCTCATTGCAAGTAGCTAAATTGGAAGAATAATATCCATTCTGTTTACAAAGAATAAATGGAAAATATTAAAAATCCAAGGTACATATTCAATGAAATCTCTATAAATATTTCAAATGATGGTTTTACAGAAGTAGAACAGTCATAAAATTTCTATAAAAATTTTGTGAAACTACAACAGACCCCAAATGGTCAAGGCACCAAGCTCATTGATTTCAAAATATATTACAAAGCTATAGTAATGAAAACAGCACAGTACTGGCATGAAAACAGACACATAGATCAGGAGAACAGCATAGAGTGCCAAGAAATAAACCCACACACAGTCAACTAATTTTTGACAAAGGAGCCAAGAGCATACAATGGGGAAAGGACAGTCTCCTCAAGAAGTGGTTGGAAAACAGGATGCCCACATACAAAAGAATGAAAGTGGGCCACTATTTCACACCATACCCAAAAATTAGCTCAAGATTAATTATAGGCTTGAGCCTAATACCTGAAACCATAAAACTCCTAGAGGAGAACATAGGTGGTAATCTCCTTGACATAGGTCTTGGCAATGATTTTTTAAATGAGATACCAAAATGTAAGTGACAAAAGCAAAAATAAATACGTGGAACCACATAAAACTAAAAACTTCTACATAGCAAAGGAAGCAATCAACAAAATGGAAAGATAACCTACTGGATGAGATGAAATATTTGTGAATTATTTCTGATAAGAGAGGCAAAATCCAAAATATATTAAGAACTCAATAGCATAAAACAATCAGATTTTAAAGTTAGTAAAAGATCTTAATAGACATTTTCCCTAAGAAGTCATAGATGGCTAACCAATACATGAAAATCATTAATCATCAGGGAAATGCAGATCAAAACCACAATGAGCCATGACCTCTTAGAATGGTATTATCAGAAAGATAAGAAATAATAAGATTTATGAGGATGTGGAGAAAAGAGAGTCCTCCTGCATTCTTGGTAGGAATGTGAATTGGAGCAGCCACTATGGAAAACAGTATGGAGGCTCCTCAAAAAGTTAAAAATGAAATTACCATATGATCCAACAATTATTCCACTTCTGGGCATTTATCTGAAGAAAACAAAGCACAAAAAAAAAAAAAAAAAAAAAAAGCTTCACATTCACTGCAGCATTACTTACAATTGCCAAGGTGTGGAGAAAACCTAAGGGTACACAGATGGAAGAATCGATAGACATATTGCAGTATTACTCAACCAAAAAAAATAATGGATTCCTCCCATTTGAGGCAGCATGAGTGGACTTTAGGGGAATTATGCTCATGTGAAATTAAGTCAGACAGAAAAAGACAAATACTGCACAATGTCACTTACATGTAAAATCTTTAAAACAAAACTGAAAATGTTCATATGTACAGAGAACAGATTGGTGGTGCAAGAGTTGAGGAGTGGCAGAAATAAGTGAACAGTTTTTTGCCTTTTTGTTGTTGTTGTTCTTAGTTTAAATAAATTGAGAGAAAAAAGTAATGACTACACTCTGGTAACTGGATAAAGCTAAAATTCCTTCAGCTTTCAAGTCACCATTTATTTCCCCTGAATCCAATTCTATTTAGGGAAAAAAACAACTCTCTGCTAGAGTAATAATCAGTTTCTTCAGTTCGGTTCAGACGAGTTCAGCTCAGTTCAGTCACTCAGTCGTATCTGACTGGTGACCCCATGGACTGCAGAATGCCAGCCAGGCTTACCTGTCCATCACCACTCCTGAAGCTTACTCAAACTCATGCCCATCGAGTTGGTGATGCCATCCAACCATCTCATCCTTAGTCATCCCTTCTCCTCCTGCCCTCAATCCCTCCCAGAATCAGGGCCTTTTCCAAAGAGTCAACTCTTAGCATCAGATGGCCAAAGTATTGGAGTTTCAGCTTCAGCATCACTCTTTCCAATGAACACCCAGGACTGATATCCTTTAGGATGGACTGGTTAGATCTACTTGCAGTCCAAGACTCTCAAGAGTCTTCTCCAACACCACAGTTCAAAAGCATCAATTCTTTGGTGCTCAGCTTTCTTTACAGTCCAACTCTCACATCCATACATGACCACTGGAAGAACCATAGCTTTGACTAGATGGACCTTTGTTGGCAAAGTAATGTCTCTGCTTTTTAATATGCTATCTAGGCTGTTCATAACTTTCCTTCCAAGAAGCAAGCATCTTTTAATTTCATGGCTGCAGTCACCACCTGCAGTGATTTGGGAGCCCAAAAAACAATGTCTGTCACTGTTTCCACTGTTTCCCCATTTATTTGCCATGAAGTGAAGGGACTGGATGCCATAATCTTAGTTTTCTGAATGTTGAGTTTTAAGCCAACTTTTTCACTCTCCTCTTTCACTTTCATCAATAGGATCTTTAGTTCTTCTTCATGTTCTGCCATAAGGGTGGTGTCATCTGCATATCTGAGATTATTTCTATTTCTCCCAGCAATCTTGATTCCAGCTTGTGCTTCATCAAGCCCAACATTTTGCATGACGTACTCTGCATATAAGTTAAATAAGCAGGGTGACAGTATAAAGCCTTGACATACTCCTTTCCTGATTTGGAACCAGCCTGTTGTTCCATGTCCAGTTCTAACTGTTGCTTCCTGACCTGCATACAGATTTCTCAGCAGGTAGATCTGGTGGCCTGGTATTCCTATCTATTTAAGAATTTTCCACAGTTTGTTGTGGTCCACACAGTCAAAGGCTTTGGCATAGTCAATAAAGCAGAAGTAGATGTTTTTCTGGAACTCTCTTGTTTTTTCAATGATCCAGCGGATGTTGGCAATTTGATCTCTGGTTCCTCTGCCTTTTCTAAATCCAACTTGAACATCTGGAATTTCATGGTTCACGTACTGTTGAAGCCTGCCTTGGAGAATTTTGAGCATTACTTTGCTAGTGTGTGAGATGAGTGCAATTGTGCCATAGTTTGAGCATTCTTTGGCATTGCCTTTCTTTGGGATTGGAATGAAAACTGACCTTTTCCAGTCCTGTGGTCACTGCTGAGTTTTCCAAATTTGCTGGTATATTGATTGCAGCACTTTTTGCAGTGTCATCTTTTAGGATTTGAAATAACTCAACTGGAATTCCATCACATCCACCAGCTTTGTTGGTAGCGATGCTTCCTAAGGCCCACTTGACTTCACATTCCAGGATGTCTGGCTCTAGGTGAGTGATCACACCATTGTGGTTATCTGGGTCATGAAAATCTGTTTAGTTTAGTTTTTCTTTGTATTGTTGCCACCTCTTCTTTTTTTTTTTTTTTTTCCCCACCTCTTCTTAATATCTTCTGCTTCTGTTAGGTCCATACCATTTCTGTCCTTTATTGAGCCTATATTTGCATGACATGTTCCCTTGGTATCTCTAATTTTCTTGAAAAGATCTCTAGTCTTTCCCATTCTATTGTTTTCCTCTATTTCTTTGCATTGATCGCTGAGGAAGGCTTTCTTATATCTCCTGCTATTCTTCAGAACTCTGCTGTCACATGGGTATATCTTTCCTTTTCTCCTTTGCTTTTTGCATCTTCTTAGTAACAACTTAGTAACAAACTTTGATTACTTAGTAACAACTTAGTAATCAACTTCTTAGTAACATTAATAACATGACCTTATTGTTATGAACTACAACAGTGATAATAATAACATCAATTAATACTATTAGGTACTCTATGCTAGATGGCTATAAGAAATAAACATGCATTAACTAATTTAATATTCTCAATAGCCTTAGGAAGATAGCACTAGTTTTATCATCACTATGGGCTTCCCTGGTGGCTCAGACCATAAATAATCTTCCTGAATGCAGGAGACCTGGGTTTGATCCCTGGGTCAGAAAGATCCCCTGAAGAAGGAAATGGCAACTCACTCCAGTATCCTAGCCTGGGGAATTCCATGGACAGAGGAGCCTGGTGGGCTACAGTCCATGGTTGGACAAAGTTGGACACAACTGAGTGACTAACAGTGAATTTGTACACAGGGCACACAGCTAGAAACTGGCTGAGCTAAGGTTTGGAATATGTCAGTTTGACACCATCCTTTGAGGAATTACACTTCAGCTGTCTTTAATCCTGCCAAGTAGGCCATTTGCAAGAACTGTAAGATGATAGAACCAAATAGTAAAACTAGAACTTAGAAATTTGTGAAAAGAAAGCTTAATTTCCTAAAGATTCAGGAAGAACAAGGAATTTGTCCCTTTAAATCAGTGCTTTTCAAAAACAAACAAACAAAAAATGTGTGCTGCAAAGTTACCAGGACATACTGATCCCTTCAGCCCTGGGACAGCCAGGTGGGCTCTAGGATAGCCAAAACCAATAGGCAACCACAGTTTGCCTCTTCCAGGCTCCTTGGAGCACACTGGAGATTTGCAGGGTCAGAATTATTGCCTATCTGCAAGCCACTGGCAAGATGTTGATGCCTGTCATGTGTTAATCTGTGTCCCATTAGGCTGAATGCAGATGGGGAGGTGCTGTACTACTTAGAAAAATATTTTTAGAAAGCAGTTGCAAAGCACAGCACTTCTATTGAAATGGAGATGACGACCAACAGAGCTACTAGAGATGTCATCCTCTGAGTAGACAAGGAACGCTTCTGTCTAGCACAAAGTGCGGCCACTTTGGGGTAAGGTGAGGGACCAGGTATAAACATCCAGTGTACAAACTCCAGCCAGTGCCATGAACCACTGCCTTAATATGTGTTGAAACTTCTGTCAGTTTGCAGGTGATGTGCCCTTTTATTCAAGCTATCTGCAAGGTCATAGCTCTAACAATTCATGCACATCCTGTACATTAGACTGCCATCATTATTTTTAAATATTTAATATGAAAAATTCAATTAGATGTTAATCTTTTCACATTATCACAAGAAATGTCAACATCAGTCAAGGAAGAAAAGGAAAAAAAAATGTTAGATCCTTAAATGAAATTTAAATTGTTGTAAACTGGAGAATAATTGTAAAAACTGTTTTATGTTTTTTGGTGAAACTGTGGAATAAAATTATTTTCTTCATGAAGACAATAAATAATTTGAAGACACTGAGAAATTTTTATTAGAAATTGTGTGTAATCATTTCAAAGCATAAAAAGTTATATTCGTGGAAGAGTACTCAAATTTCTCAATAAAAATAAATGAATTCATCTAGAATTTTATAAATACTATTTACTGTATTATTTCATTTTTATATTTATCGTTCTCATAACTATATAACATATAGGAAAAGTAATGGCTGTTTTCACCATTTTTATAGCAAATTCCCCTGAATTGCCTTCAGCATAACCCAGAATGTCATACAAACATTCTCATGAAAAGGTCAGGAAGCACTGCTCCAGAAGGTGCTTGGAAGTGAAGGCACAGCAGGATCAAGCTGACAACGACCCCAAGCAAAGTCATCCTAGGAAGAAAAGAGCTTTAAAGTTCCCCTGAATTTCCAAATGTTTTAAAATATTTATCATGCCCATGAAGATTTTTTTTGAGTAATAAATTCTCACAAGATTAAAAAGTAAACTTAGCTGAGAATAAGGAATCAGGTTTTGAATTTGACAGGGAATGCTGCCCAGAGCCTGAAAAATACTCGTTTTTGAAGATACTTGCTGCTGCTGCTGCTGCTAAGTCACTTCAGTCGTGTCCGACTCTGTGCGACCCCATCCCTGGGACTCTCCAGGCAAGAACACTGGAGTGGGTTGCCATTTCCTTCTCCAATGCATAAAAGTGAAAAGTGAAAGTGAAGTCGCTCAGTTTTGTCCGACTCTTAGCGACCCCATGGACTGCAGCCCACCAGGCTCCTCCGTCCATGGGATTTTCCAGCAAGAGTCCTGGAGTGGGGTGCCATTGCCTTCTCCGGAAGATACTTGCTATGCGTGTGCGTACCTGACGCCTGTGCTGGAGGAGAGGCATTTGTTTTCATTCTGATTCTAATATCCCTGACGTCCTATAGTTCTTCCTTGCACCTGCAGCATCACACCTTATGCCTTTAGTATCAAAACAAATTAATATATGTTCTTGGGCTTCCCGTTGAGCCCTTGGGTCTCCCCTCTTCCTTCAATGTTCCTATCTCACATTCCTATCTCCCCTGCCTGGGCAGAGGTGATTGCTGATGACAAGGTTTTCTGGATTGAGAGCTCGCAGAAGCTTGTTCTTATTCATTGTTTACATAATTCTTAGTAGAAAATTCAGATGACTTATAGATGCCCTCTGCCATGTTTTGCTGAGTCTTTTTGGACAAAGTGCTTAATCTTATTGAAACTCAGTTTACTCAACTGTAAAACTGGGATAGATATACCTATGTCATATGATTTTTTTTTTAATAGTAAAATAGTGAACCTTATTAAGACTACAAGGTCCTCAATACATTTTAACCAACATTATGATTGCTATTATTGCTTCCCTGCCCTGGTGGCTCAGACGGTAAAAACGTCTGTCTTCAGTGCTGGAGACCTGGGTTCGATCCCTGGGTTGGGAAGACCCCTGGAGAAGGAAATGGCAACCCACTCCAGTACTCTTGCCTGGAAAATCCCATGGACGGAGGAGCCTGGTGGGCTATAGTCCATGGGGTTGCGAAGAGTCAGACACGACTGAGCGACTTTACTTACTTACTTTCTTATTTTTAATGCTATTGAACTAAAATGTTAAAGGTATTATTTGAGGCTAACTAGTTTCAAAAGTCCTGTTCCTATTCGACATGGTATCTTCTAAAGGTAACAGGTAAATAAAAGTGAAGATTCTCTTATCAAAGCAGCATACTCTCTCTTAAGCCTAAAAATCAAGCTGAATTTATCAATTAGTTTCCAATCCTCTCCACTTCTAAGAGGATGAAGTCACGAGATCTCCCGCTTCTTCCCCAACCCCTGAAGCGGGTTAGGTTGTGTGTGTCTGACGTTCATGACTTATACTCCAGGCTGCAGTTTCCTCCTTCACTGATATGGGATTTCATTATAGAGAGCTACCCAAGCCCTTGATCCAGGTCCAGCTCACTTTTCTTCCATACATTTGTTGTGTTCTTTTTTCTGAGTATGTGAATACTCAATTTTTCATGGATCTACTCCTAAGATTGATTAACTGCTTTCACTGAATTCACTTCCACTTCTGAGCCACTCTCATTTCCAGCCCCTGGCTTGCCCCTGGTTTTGAAGTGTCAAAGTCCTTATTCACCCATGTATTAGCCACCAGCTCAGCACATTACCTTATGCTCATCATCATGGTGCAGGAAACTGTCACTAAAATTCCTTAGCACCTCTCCCTTCCTTGTTCCCATCTCTTCTTCCACTCTCTCCACCAGGAGGGTACACGGAAGATCTTTTGTTCTTTGTGATAGATGATGCGATCCATGCATAAGCAAATTGAAGACCTATGAGCTGCCAAATAGCCATGTGTTCACCTCCCTCTCACCCTTGTTTTAACCAGCCAGTGTGTAAGTTCATGAGGCCAGCATTATAGCATTAAGTAAAAGGGCAAAACTATTAGTAATCCATGGTGCTAGAGAACGGTGGTTACCTTTGTGGGAATGGGATGTGGATGTCGATTGAGAGGACGCCCAAAAGGGACTTCTGCTATGCAACATTTTTTTTTTTTTTTTTCTCCATCTGGTGCATGTGTGTGCTCACTTTGTATAAAAGGAGATACACTTATATGCATCTTTCTGCATATATATATCAAACTTCAATAAAAAGTTTACTTTTCAAACTTAAAATAAGTGCTTTTCAAGTAAAACACCTTAGAAGAAAAAGGTTTAATTTTAACATTTTGGTCAGCTAATGCTAACCTCACTCTGTTCATAGAAAATTAATAGCAAGTATGAAAACTTAGAGGAAAACAAGCATCACTGCAGATCAGTTGAGTAATATATCAAAGGCAAAGTTATTAAATTGGCAGAAGAGTAAGTATTATCACTGCAAAGCTCAAAATTTCAATCTTTAAAAACAGTCATGCAATTATCTAACATGCAAATACATTTGGAATAGATAATGCTTGCTTTTCTAATTGGAATGTGATTTATCAGACTTCTGACCTTGCTTTGGGTGTGTGTGAAAATCAAAATCCTTTTAATACTCACACATTAGAGTTAGTAAAGACTTTAAAAGACACATTCTCTCACCTTCATTAGTTGAAAAATGTTCATACTGGAGTTACCCAGACCTTGACCTCCTCTATCACCTTATATTTTATAATGGTTCCAATTGCCTTATTTTATTTGAGTCCTGTGGATGTATAAGCATGTTATCCAATAAGAGATCCTTCACCCTGGAAAATTCTCCCTTTCATAAAGGTCACTCTAAAAATCAAGCTGGGACTGGGGACTTCTTCCAAGTGGGACTGTCCAGTTTCCCATAAGGTAAGCAGGTGTTAACAGTTGACATCTAAGGTCAAAGTGCTTGGGGCTGAAGTAGTCTGCTATACTCCAGTTGCAGAGGCCATTCTAATAACCTCCCCTATTAAAAGGGAAATTTATAGGACTCTCCCAGAGCAAAACTCCATGGAAAGTCCAAGTGTGCCAGCCAGAATCATCTTACTCTGCCAAGAGAATGAGGAACCCAGGACATCAGGGACACCGTTGAGATTTACCTGAGTTCTTTGTACAATAAACTTCTCAAAAAATAGCCACGTATAGCAGATATGGAGAATTATCCATTTTTAGAAATAATCTTATGGCTAATTACAGTGTCATCAAGAATTTAATCTGAAACATAAGCTTCATCCATCATTGGGATTCAGAAATGTTTGGTAGGCAGTTCATTTTAAAAAGTTTAAATAAATAAATTGTCAAAGATTGGGCGAATAAAAAAGCTTATGGAAAGATGCTCATGACACAACATTTCACATTACCAGTAATGAAAAATAGAAATGAAAGTATGAGGAAATAACACTGTAAAGCAAAGTGAAACAAAAAAATTACAAGATAAATAATTTAACTCTAGGAACCCAATGTTAGGCTATGTGACCGTTAAAGACTCCTTCTGCAATGCAGGAGATTGGGGTTCAATCCCTGGGTCAGGCAGATCTCCTGGAGAAAGAAATGGCAATGCACTCCAGTATTCTTGCCTGGGAAATCCCATGGACAGAGGAGCCTAGTGGGCTACAGTCCATGGGCTCTCAAAAGAGTTGGACATGACTTATCAACGGAACAACAACAACGTTACTGTAAGCTTGGCGTAAGCTTGGCATGAGGACCGCTTCTTTGGAAGGCAATATGAATACATACAGCTTAACTCATTTTCAGTTTGCCTACTTTTTTATCTAATAGTTTCTGAATATTTACATTAAGGAAACAATAGTTTTAAAATAGTCATTGCACATTATCTAGACTATATATATATTTAAATAATTGAATAAAATATTAAACTCAGTTAAATTATAATTTTAAAAATAGTGACAAAACTGCATTCTACTACAAAGAGAATTGTTTACAACATATTGTTAACTAAAAATTCAGATCCAGAAATGTATAATTCCCACTGCTATAGTTATATAAGATATATATTATACCAACCAAAATTGAAAGAAAATAATATGAAATGAAACCAGCTACTCTGTTAGATTTATAAATTGAGATAACATATCTTTTTAAAAATCCATTGAATGACATTAATGTTTGTACAATAAAAATATATTAGACTAGACAGTTATCTTAGGTGTTAGTGCAAATTCTATGAACAACAAAGTACATTTTTATTTTGCTAAACTAAAAAGGTAATGAAATCAAAATATTTTCTTTAAATGCTTGGAAATTATATGATGATGGTCAAGTCACTTAAAGTCCCAGAAAGGTTATTTCCTCATTTTCAAAATGGATTTGAAATGTCCTGCCACTCTTATCTCACAGACATTACACTGCCCAAATGAGATGGCATGTATGAAAGTGCTTGTTAATCTTATTTCTTGGTCCATTAGGCTGCTTAACAAAATAACATAAACTAGGTGACTTGCAAGCAAAAAAATTATTTCTCACGGTTTTGAAAGTTGAGAAGTCCAAGGTAGGGGGCCAGCAGATTCACTCTTTGTAATGGTTCATTTCCTAGGTGGCCATCTTTTTGCTATAACTTCACAAAGTGGAAAGGAAACAAGAGAATGTCTTCATAAACTGAAGGTTGGGATGGCAGATCAAATCAATTTTTTCTCAGAATTGATGTCGTCTTCTCAGTCAGTGAGCCTATAATAAAAATCCTCATAATTGATTACAGCCTAGCTTAAACAATGAACCATAGGATGGACCGATATAGAACTTCTTGTAGTGCTTGCATGAGCACATGTTTGCGTCTGTATGTGAATAACTGGTTAGTAGAAGATGCTGAAAATTCAAGATATCAGCGACTAACCTAGAACTTAATTACATCCAAAGATGTAATTTCTGTGAAGTATGATGGAAATGTGGTGTAGTAGTCCTGTCAATATATTATAAAAATGAGGGCAACTTCCATCTTAAGGATCATATGAGCAAGACAGCATATATAAAAGAAAAAACAAACTAGCACATCCCTTAGAGGAAAAAGCAAATAAACAATTCATGAAACTTTCATCTGCAAAATTACTTGTATTAATACTTTCTCCATATCCTAGGACTGGCATCATCAGAATATCAATAGTCTATCATCAGAGGTTTACTCAGAAGATGAAGTACTTTCCACAGAAGAAAAAATATTCCTTCAAAATGCTAAAGATGAGCTCACATGACATCAAATAAAGACTTAAAGCCCTAATACTCAATAATTCAACAATTTGGATGTTTTCTGTTTTTAATTTTAAATGTATTTGTTCTTTCATTGAAGAATGAGTGCTTTACAGAATTTTGTTGGTTTCTTCCAAATATCAACATGAATCAGCAACAGGTATACATATGTGTCCTCCCTCTTGAACCCCCCTCCCGTCTCCCTCCCCATCTTACCCCTCTAGGCTGTAACAGAATCCCTGCGTGAGTTCCCTGAACCATACAGCAAATCCCCATTGGCTGTCTAGTTTACATATGGTAACATAAGTTTCCAAGCTTACTCTCTTCATACATCCTCCTCTCCATCCTCCCCCATTATGTGCATAAGTCTGTTCTCTGTGTTTATTACCTTTGTTGACCTGCAAATAATTTTATCAGTACCATCTTTCTAGATTCCATATATATGCTTTAGTATATGATATTTGTTTTTCTCTTTCCTACTTCACTCTGTATAATAGACTCTAGTTTCATCCACCTCATTAGAAATGACTCAACTGCATTCCTTTTTATGGCTGAGTAATATTCCATTGTATATATGTACCACAACTTCCTTATTCATTCACCTGTTGATGGACATCTAGGTTGCTTCCATGTCTTAGCTATTGTAAATAGTGCTGCAATGAAAATGGGGGTACATGTGTCTTTTCCCATTATGGTTTTCTTAGGGTATATGCCCAGTTGTGGTATTGCTGGGTCATAGGGTAGTTTATTCCTAGTTTTTTAAGGAATCTCCATACTGTCTTCCATAGTGGCTAAATCACTTTACATTCCCACCAGCAGTGCAAGGGGGTTCTCTTTTTTCCACACCCTTTCCAGCATTTATTGTTTGTGGACCTTAATGAAGCCCATTCTGACTTGTGTGAGGTAATATGTCATTGCAGTTTTGACTTGCATTTTTTTAATAATGAGAGATGTTAAGCATCTTTTCATGTGTTTGTTAGCCATTTGTATGTCTTCTTTGGAGAAATGTCTGTTTAGTTTTTTTTCCCTACTTTTTTATTTGGTTGTTTGTTTTTCTAGTATTAACTTATATGAGTTGCTTATATAATTTGGAAATTAATTCATTGTTAGTTGTTTCATTTGCTAGTATTTTCTCTCAATCTGAGGGTTGTCTTTTCACCTTGTTTATTGGGTATTTTCAATTATACTTTTTCTTTTGAAGTGGTATGCATTGTAGTCACAGTCATTCCAGACTACACCAAGATGTCTCAATGTGCATAAAGGCTGGGACAAAGATTTGGTAAAGAATGAACGTGAAAAGATAGAGAAATTAAGCTATTTTTTTTCTTTTGGATTCCTTCCCCCACCCAAGTTTGCAGTTTTTATCTCAATAGCTACGTGAGTGTGCACCCTTATTGTCTTTTTTTTTTTCATTTATTTTTATTAGTTGGAGGCTAATTACTTTACAATATCGTAGTGATTTTTGCCACACATTGGCATGAATCAGCCATGCATTTACATGTGTTCCCAATCCCTATCCCCCCTCCCACCTCCCTCTCCTTTATTAGAATAAAAAGTACCTTAAATACATCCTATGAAGCTGATGCAAGACATAGCACACAAATTTTCATAAAATAAGAGTACCATGTGTACTTACAGAATAAGTTAGTAAATGAAATGACAGAATAACACTATGCTTGATTTCTGTATTTGAAAGAAAATAGAAGTCCATTCTTATTTACCATTCTTTATTTCCTTCATAAATTTCCCTCCATAAAAATTCTCCTTGTAAATGATGTTAATTAAGTAAATGCTATTTTCACTGATTTATATGATAATTTCAAAAGATTTTCATTTATTTATGCAAATTAATCTCCAAAGGAAAAAATAACTTTAATAACCTATTACTCTCTATATAATCCAGTCTTGAAGCCTCACCATTAAGTTTTAACAATTAATGAAAGCTGAATATCAGGGAAAAACACAGAAAATTGAAATTGCAATCACCAAAACAATTCTGTAGTAGAAGAATTACAGTAATAAACTGGAAAAAGCATGACTTTTTAATTTGGACCCTGGCTCATGTACTAACTTGATCTACCTCCTCTGAGTTTCTATTTGCTTGTTGTTTTTCAGTCACTCAGTCATGTGCGACTCTCTGCGACCCCTTGGACTGCAGCATTCCATGCTTCTCTGTTCTTTACTATCTCCTGGAGCTTGCTCAAACTCATGTCCACTGAGTCAGTGATGCCATCCAAGTATCTCATCCTCTGCTGCCCACCTCTCCTCCTGCCTTCAATATTCCCCAGCCTCAGGGTCTTTCCCGATGAGTCAGTTCTTTGCATCAGGTGGCCAAAGTATTGGCTTTCAGCTTCAGCATCAGTCCTTCCAATGAATATTCAAGGTTGATTTCCTTTAGGATTGACAGGATGGATCTCTTTGCAATCCAAGAGACCCTCAAGAGTCTTCTCCAACATCACAGTTCAAAAGCATCAGTTCTTTGGTGTTCAGCTTTCTTTATGGTCCAACTCTCACATCCATACATGACTACTGGAAAAACCATAGCTTTGACTATATGGACATTTGTCTACAAAGTGATGTCTCTGCTTTTTAGTACACTGTCTGGGTTTGCCATAGATATTCTTTCAAGAAGAAAGCATCTTTTAATTTTATGGCTCAGTCATCATCCGCAGTGATTTTGGACCCCAAGAAAATAAAATCTGTCATTTTTTCCATTTTTTCCCCATCTATTTGCCATGAAGTGATGGGACCAGATGCCATGATCTTAGTTTTTTAAATGTTGAATTTTAAGCCAGCTAGTGTAGAAAATAAGAAGTACCTGTAACATGGAATTTGACTGGTATGAGAATCAAATTAAAATATTATACCAAGAACCTGTAAATAAATGAAGAAGCCAGCCAGTGTGTGCTCAGTCATGTCCAATTCTCTGTGACCCCATGAACTGTAGCCCCCACCAGGGTCCTCTGTCCATGGAATTTTCCAGGCAAGAATACTGGGGTGGGTTTCCATTTCCTCCTCCAGGGGATCTTCCCAACCCAGGGATCAAACCCATGTCTCTTGCATCGCCTGCATTAGCAACTGGATTCTTTACCAACTGCATCACCTGGATATTCACTAAGTGAAGCTTCCTTTCTTCTAGCCTCTGAATTTGGGCTTCTTTGCAGAGTGTAAAATGTATTTGCACAACCCCAGTGGTCTAAGGAAGATGAAAGAAGGAAGAACGGAAGTTATTTCAGGTCTGCCACTTTCTAACGCTTAACACCCACTACTGAATTGTGTCTACCCAAAACTCGTATGTTGAATCCTCAACCCCTCACCATGTGTCAAGGGATAAAGAGACCACAGAGATCTCTCTCTCCTACTTGTGCCCACAGAGAAAAGGCCACATGAGGGTATAGCTCTCACAGAAATCAACTCTGATAGCACCTTGATTATGGAATTGTGGCCTCCAGAACTGTGAGAAAATAAATTTCTATTGTTTAAGCCCCCCAGCCTGTGGAAGATTGTTATGGAAATCTGAATAACAAATACAGCCATCTATAAGAGTTCAAGCTCATTATTACTGTCAGGGATGAAGTGGACAAGTACCCCCAACAATGATAATCATTGAGAAGTAAATTGTCTTTCCAACACTAATGTTGTCACTTAAAGATGGAGAGAGAGATTATTTACATAGTATGACAAGGAGAGTCTGGGATAATGGCTCCTGTCTAGGATTTCAGATCTTTTCATTTCTTGTTATGAAATTCACTTATCCAAGTAGGAAATGGCCTCCTAGTCATATTAATAGTTTCATCAGCACCCTGTTCTACTATTGATGACCTTTGGCAACCTTGCCTTTGTTATACAATATACTACACATGTCTTTACACTTACACTGCCTCCTTCTCCACCTTGCTGGTGCTAACCCCACTGAAAATTCAATAACTAAACAAAGACAGACATATTGTCATACATCTGTGTTTTACCTTCAAATATATCATGTCTTAGACAATATTTTGGCCACCTCACATGAAGAGTTGACTCATTGGAAAAGACCCTGATGCTGGGAGGGATTGGGGGTAGGAGGAGAAGGGGACGACAGAGGATGAGATGGCTGGATGGTATCACTAACTAGATGGACATGAGTTTGAGTAAACTCCGGGAGTTAGTGATGGACAGGGAGGCCTGGCATGCTGTGATTCATGGGGTCACAAAGAGTTGGACACGACTGAGCGACTGAACTGAAATGAACTGAACTGAGACAATAACTGTTGTTGTTGTTGTTCAGTTGCCAAGTCCTGTCCAACTCTTTGCGACTTCCTAAACTGTGGCATGCCAGTTTCCTCTGTCCTCCACTATCTCCCAGAGTTTGCTCAAAGTCATGTACATTGAGGCAGTAATGCTATCTAACCATCTCATCCTCTCCCCACCTTCTCCTTTGGCCTTCAATCTTTCCCAAGCATCAGGGTCTTTTCCAGTGAGTCAACTCTTCACACCAGGTGGCCAAAGTATTGGAGCTTCAGCTTCCTCAACAGTTCTTTCAATGAAAATTCAGGACTGATTTCGCTTAGTACTGACTCATTTGATCTCCTTGCAGTCCAAGGGACTCTCAAGAGTCTGCTTTCAATTTCATGGCTGCAGTCACTGTCTGCAGTGATTTTGAAGCCCAAGAAAATAAAACCTGTCACTGCTTCCACTTTCCCCTCTTCTATTTGCCATGAAGTGATGGGACCAGATGTCATGATCTTAGTTGTTAAAATGTTGAGTTTCAAGCCAGCCTTTTCACTCTTTTCTATCATGCTCATCAAGAGGCTCTTTTAGTTCCTCTTCACTTTTTGCCATTAGAGCAAGTCTTTAAATCCTGCCACAACAACTGAGAAATATGATTTTCATCATTTACAAATTATAACTGAAGATTAGCATTAACTAGCACTTTCTCGATAGTTGAACACAAAATATACTTGCTGTATTATTGCTGATAGTTTGTGGGCTACTTTCCAGATTCACACAGAGCCCTATTCTCTAATGCTCAACCATGCCTAACTCTTTGTGACCCTATGAACTATAGCCTGCTGGGCTCCTCTGTCTCATGGGATTCACCAGGCAAGAATGCTGGAGTGAGTTGTCATCTCCTTCTCCATTCTCTACTGAGATATCATTAAATATATTATAATCAATACATGACAAAGCTGAAAGTACAGGTACACTCTCCAAGACCACTTTCATGAAGTGGAGTTTGTTGATGTTCATGGTCACTTTCCCTTCCCAGAAGTAAAAAGAGGAATATTGGCTTTGCGAGATAACCCTCCTTCTTGATGATTTCCCTGTCTTCAGAAGTGTCATTTAATAGTGTATTATCTTATTTTTGAAACTAGCTTATACCAAGTTTATAAAGATTGACTCTCCTTCCAAGGAAAATATGAATTCTAAACAAGGCTCCAGTGAAAGTACTGCCTACACCTGAAGTACACAGTTCTGCCATAATGCAGATTCCAGCAAAAGAGGATCATGAAATGAATATTCAAGCACAATAGTTTACTCGGAAGGTGATCCACTGGTGAAGGAATGGAGAAGTGAGACAGGAAAGAAAATGACCAATAAAAGGTGTGTTCTCAAGCAAGTTACTACTGTGGACATCTGGCCCTATGGTTAGACTACCAGAAAACTAACCTAGGGAGTATCAAATAGCAAGAATTCACACACACACAAAAAAAAACCACTTGAATACAAGACTCGACATCACCCAACCACCAGTAGCAACCTGTGCAGGATGCCTCATCTAAACAACAAACAAAACAAAGATACAAACCCAATCATCAGCAGACAGGATTACCACCTCACTCAGCCTTAGCCATAAGAGAAAAAACAAACAAACAAACAAAAACTCAACACAAATCTCAACCTATATGAAGCTTACACAAACCACTGGACCAACCTTAGGAGGGCAGAAAACAAAAGGAAGAAAAAATTCAACTTTGAAGCCTGGGAAAAGTAGACCTCAAACAGCATAAGTTTAAAAAAATGAAAAGCAGAGAAATACTACAAAAATGAAGGAACAAAATAGAAACACAGAGGTCCAAATAAATGAAGAGGAAATAGGCAAACTACTTAAAGTGTATGAGAACATTTTTGAAGAGATTATAGTGGAAAATTTCCCCAACATGGAAAAGGAAATAGTCAGTCAAGTCCAAGAGGCACAAAGAGTCCCATACAGAAAAAACCCAAGGACAAACACACCAAGACACACACTAATCCATTGAACAAAGACTAAATACAAAGAAAGAATATTAAAAGCAGCAAGGAAGAAGCAACAAGTAACATACAAGAGAAACCCCATACACTTAACAGCTGATCTTTCAGCAGAAACTCTGCAGGCCAGAAGGGAATGACAGTGTATAGTTAAAGTATTGAAAGGGAAAAATCTACAATCAAGATTACAGTACCTGACAAGGATTTCATTCAAAATTGATGGAGAAATAAAAAGCTTCTCAGACAAACAAAAGTTAAGAGAATTCAGTACCATCAAACAAACTTTAAAACAAATATTAAAAGGACTTATATAGTCAAGAAATACAAGAGAAGAAATACAAAACCAAGCCCAAACAATTAAGAAAATGGCAATAGGAACATATATGTCAATAATGACTTTAAATGTAAATGGATTAAATGCTCCAACCAAAAGACACAGACTGGCTGAATGGATACAAAACAAAATCCATATATATGCTGTCTACAAAAAACTCACTTCAGACCTAAAGACTCATATAGACTGAAAGTGAGAGGATGGAAAAATATATTCCATGCAAATGGGAAACAAAAGAAAGCTGGAGTAGCAATCCTCATATCAGACAAAATAGCCTTAAAGAAGATTACAAGAGACAAGGAAGGACACACATAAAGATCAAGGGATCAATCCAAGAGGAAATCATAACAATTGTAAATACCTATGCACCCAACATAGGAGCACTGGAATACATGAGACAAACACAAACAGACATAAAAGAAGAAATGGACAGTAGCACAATAATAGCAGGAGAAATAACATCCCACTCACAATGGACAGATCATCAAAATGGAAAATTAATAAGAAAACACAAGTCTTAAATGATAAATTAGATGAGATGGATTTCATTGATATCTTCAGGACATTCCATCAAAAGACAGAAGAATACACCTTCTTCACAAGTGAACATAGAACATTCTCCAGGATAGTCATGAATCAAACCTCAGTAAATTTAAGAAAATTGAAATCATATCAAGTATCTTCTCTGACCACAATGCTGTGAGACTAGATATCAATTACAAGAAAAAAAATGTAAGAAACACAAACACATGGAGATTAAACAACACATTTCTAAATAACAGGTTACTGAAGAAATGAAAAGGGAAATCAAAAAATTCCTAGTAACAAATGACAATGAGAACAGGACCACTCAAAACCTATGGGATGCATCAAAAGCAGTTATAAGAGGGAAGTTTATAGCAATACAATCCTACTTTGAGAAACATGAAAAACATCAAACAGACAACATAACTTTGCACCTAAAATAACTGGAAAAAGAAGAACAAAAAAAAATAGTAGAAGGAAAGAAATCATAAATATCCAAGCAGAAATAAATGAAAAATAAATGAAAGAAGCAATAGTAAAGATTAATAAAGCTAAAGTCTGGTTCTTTGAGAAGATAAATAAAATTGACAAGCCTTTAGCCAGACTCATCAAGAAAAAAAGAGAGAAGAATCAAATCAACAAAATTAGAAATGAAATAAAAGAGGTTACATCAGACAAAGCAGAAATACAAAGGATTACAAGAGACTATTATGAACAACTACATGGCAGTAAAATGGATAACCTGGAAGAAATGGATAGATTCTTAGAAAAGTTCAATCTTTCAAGACTGAACCAGGAAGAAATACAAATTATAAACAACCCAATCACAAGGACTGAAGTTGAAGCTGTGATCAAAAATACCCCAAAAAACAAAAGCCCAGGACCAGATGGCTTCACAGGAGAATTCTATCAAACATTTAGAGAAGAGCTAATGCCTATCCTTCTAAAACTCCTTCAAAAAATTGCAGGGGAAGGAACACTTCCAAATTCATTCTATGAGTCCACCATCACTCTGATACCAAAACCAAATGAAGACAACACAAATAAATATCACTGATGAACATAGATGCAAAACTCCTCAACAAAATTTTAGCAAACAGAATTCAGCAACACATCCAAGAACCCATACACCATGATAAAGTTGGGTTTGTTCCAGGAATTGCAAGGATTCTTCAATACACATAAATCAAACAATGTGATACACTATATTAACAAATTGAAAGATTAAAACCATATGATCATCTCAATAGATGTATAAAAACCCTTTGACAAAATTCAGCACCCATTTATGATTAAAACTCTTCAAAAAATGGGCATGGAAGGAACCTAACTCAACTTAGTAAAGGCCATATATGATAAGCTTACAGCAAACATTATTCTCAATGGTAAAAAACTGAAAGCATTCTCCCTAATATCAGGAAAAATGCAAGGGTGTCAACTGTCACCACCATTATTCAACTTAGTTCTGGAAGTCCTAGCTTCAGCAATCAGAAAAGAAAAAGAAAAATAAATGAAAGGAATCCAGATAGGAAAAGAAGTAAAGCTCTCACTGTTTGCAGATGACATGATACTGTACATAGAAAACCCTAAAGATGGTATCAGAAAATTACTAGAGCTAATCAGTGAATTTACCAAAGTTGTAGGAAACAAAATCAATACACAGAAATCACTTGCATTTCTATATACTAACAATAAAGAAAGTGAAGTCGCTCAATTGTGTCTGACTCTTTGTGACCCCATGGACTGTATTTCACCAGCTCCTCCATCCATGGAATTTTCTAGGCAAGAGTACTGGAGTGGGTTGCCGTTTCCTTCTCCAGGGGATCTTCCTGACCTAGGGATTAAACCTGGGTCTTTCTCATTGCAGGCAGAAGCTCTACCATCTGAGCCACCAGGGAATCCCATGTACTAACAATGAAAAACCACAAAGAGAAATTAAGGAATCAATCCCATTCACCATTGCAACAAAAAATAATTAAATATCTAGGAATAAACTTACTTAAGGAGACAAAAGAACTGTGCACAGAAAATTATAAGACACTGATGAAAGAAATCAAAGACAACATGAGTAGACGGGGAGATATTCCATGTTCCTGAGTAGGAAGAATCAATATTGTGAAAATGACTATATTACCAAATGCAGTCTACAGATTCAATGAGATCCCTACCAAATTACCAATGGCATTTTTCACAGAACTAGAACAAACGAATTTGTTCATTCATTCAAATGAATTCCACAATTCATATGGAAACACAAAATAACCCCGAATAGCCAAAGCAGTCTTGAGGAGCTGGAGGAATCAAGCTTCCTGGCTTCAGATTGTACTACAAAGTTATAGTCATCAAGACAGTATGGTACTGGCACAAAAACAGAAATAGAGACCAATGGAACAAGATAGAAAACCCAGAAATAAACCCATGCACCTATGGGTACCGTATTTTTTACAATGGAGACAAGAATATATAATGGGGCAAAGACAGCCTCTTCAATAAATGATGCTGGGAAAACTGGACAGCTACATGTAAAAGAATGAAATTAGAACACTTCCTAACACCATACACAAAGACAAACTAAAAATGGATTAAAGACCTAAATTTAAGACCAGAAACTATAAAACTCTTAGAGGAAAACATAAACAGAACACTCAATAACATAAATCAAAGTAAGATCCTCTATGACCCACCTCCTAGAGTAAAGGAAATAAACACAAAAGTAAACAAGTAGGACCTGATTAAACTTAAAAGCTTTGCACAACAAAGGAAACTATAAGCAAGGTGAAAAAACAACCCTCAGAATGGGAGAAAATAATAGCAAATGAAAAAACTGACAAAGGATTAATTTCCAAAATATACAAGCAGCTCATACAACTCAAAGCCAGAAAAACAAACAACTCAATCAAGAAGTGGGAGAAAGACCTAAACAGACATTTCTCCAAAGAAGACATACGGATGGCTAACAAACACATGAAAAGATGCTCAACATTGTTTATTATTCAGCTCAGTTCAGTTCAGTCGCTCAGGCCTGTCCAACTCTTTGCAACCCCATGAATCGCAGCATGCCAGGCCTCCCTGTCCATCACCAACTCCTGGAGTTTACTCAAACTCATGTCCATCGAGTTGGTGATGCCATCCAGCCATCTCATCCTCTGTCATCTCCTTCTCCTCCTGCCCCAATCCCTCCCAGCATCAGGGTCTTTTCGTTCATTATTATAAGAAAAATGCAAATCAAAACTACAATGAGATATCACATGGGTCAGAATGGCCATCCTCAAAAAGTCTACAAACAATAAATGCTGGAGAGAATGTGGAGAAAAGGTAACACTCTTGCCCTGTTGGTGGGAATGTAAATTGATACAGCCACTATGGAAAATGGTCTGGAGATTCCTTAAAAAGTAGGAATAAAACCACCATATTACCCAGCAATCCCACCCCTAGGCATATACCTTGAGAAAATCAAAACTGAAAAAGACACATGCATCCCATTGTTCACTGCAGCACTATTTACAATAGCTAGAACATGGAACCAACCTAGATGTCCATAGACAGGTGAATGGATAAAGAGGTTGTGGTACATATACACAATAGAATATTATTCAGCCATAAAAAGGAACACATTTGAGTCAGTTCTGATGAGGTGGATAGACCTAGAATCTATTATACAGAGTGAAGTGAGTCAGAAAGTGAAAGATGAATATCATATTCTAATGCATATATACAGAGTCTAAAAAAATGGTACTGAAGAATTTATTTTCAGGGCAGCAAGGGAGAAACAGACATAGAGAATAGACTTATGGACGTGAGGAGAGGGGAGGAGAGGGTGAGATGTATGGAGAGAGTAACATGGAAACTTACATTACCATATGTAAAATAGATAGCCAACGGGAATTTGCTGTATGACTCAGGAAACTTAAACAAGGGCTCTGTATTTATCTAGAGGGGTGGGATGGGGCAGGAGATGGGAGGGAGGTTCAAAAGGGAGGGGATAGGTATTAACCTAGGCTGATTCATGTTGAGATTTGACAGAAAACAACAAAATTCTGTAAAGCAATTATCCTTCAATAAAAAAATTTTTTTAAGTAATTTAAATTTCAAAAACTTACTTTTAATGAGGAAATTGAATGACATTGTAATTATAGGCCCAGAAGTGAGACATCTTTAAGCATTTATGGATCCTTGAAGAGATTTTATCTTTGAATATTTTAAGGAACTCCATAATAACCACAGCACAATGCAGTTAATAATTTTGAAAAAAATAATTTTCTAAACAAAGGCAAATTTCCAAGCACTATTGGTACAATATAAATTCCAAATCAATCAGGAGTAAATTTGTGATGGTTTTGAAATTTATGTTGTTGATTTGATGTTTTTTGATATACTAGCAATATTTAAGTGGTCACTAAACAATGGCTTGAAGAAATGCAGCTGTTTTAAATTTTTCCAGATGATAGCATAGCTTTTTATCAATGTCCTCCACCCAGACTGTAGCTTTCTCTATCTCCTTGCTGGTTACCTAGTAGTGTATAAAGGACTTTCCATCTTATGTACTCACTCCTGGAAAGCAAGTTGTCTTTAAGTATCAACCAAAGCTTAAGAGTGGCCTCATAACAAGGAACTGGCTTACAGAGGACTTTGCTATGGCCTTATTGACAGAGATATTTAAAAATAGAATACTTGTATTCTTTCCCCAGTGGTTTCCTAAATCCCCTTTAGACTTGAGGAGTCAGGAAGGAACTGCTTGAATGAAACACCATCAATTGCACATTTCATATGGAAAGTTTCTCAAAGCCTAAAGAAGACAGTTGTTACTTGAATTCTTGAATGTCCGCTGTGTTAAACAAGTCAAACATTTTCTCTCTTTTGAATTAAGAAAATAAAAGCATTGTATAGTTTAGACAAATTCATATCATTGAAATTTCAAATTAATTATGCAATTTTTCCCATCAAAAATTTTATGATCAAAATTCTCATTTTATTTGCTGTTGTTGTTCAGTCACTCAGTTGTGTCCAACTCTTTGCAACCCCATGGACTGCAGCACACCAGGCTTCCCTGTCCTTCACCATCTCCCAGAGCTTGTTCAAACTCGTGTCCCTCAAGTTGGTGATGCCATCCAATCATCTCATCCTCTGTTGTTCCCTTCTCCTTCTGCCTTCAATCTTTCCCAGCACCAGGGAGGGTCTTTTCCAATGAGTCAGCTCTTCACATCAGGTGGCCAAAGTATCGGAGCTTCAGCTTAAGCATCAGTCCTTCCAATGAACATTCAGGGAATTGATTTCCTTTAGGATTGACTGGTTTGATCTCCTTGTGGTCCAAGGGACTCTCAAGAGTCTTCACCAACACCACAGTTCAAAAGCATGAATTCTTCAGCATTCAGCTATATCTCATTGTATAACTATAACTAAATCTTTATAGATAGTTGTATTGTGTGTATGGAGAAGTTAGTAACTTAGTGAATATAAAGTTATGTCAGAAGTCAAATTGTCACATACACTCTAGTTACAAGTACTCCAAGTTTGCTCTTGTTTTATACCAAGACTTAAAAAATAAGATTGGACAATTTTTGATTTCCTGTTTTTGATGCCTTTACCAACTAAATTGAAACAAGCAAATGGTAAATGATTCAAACAAGGATTTACTGAGCATGTGTTACACATGCAAACTGTGCTTGACTTGGTGGAGAGGAGAGAAGAGAACGAGAAGAAAAATGATTCTACATGGAAATCACTGTTTGGGGTGCTTTGTCTACATTATACAACCTTCCCACCTGTGTGGTAGTTATTATTATGCTTAATTTCCAGGAGAGAAAACTAAGTTTCTTAAACGCAAATGAACTTTTACAAGGTTACTCATCTGGGAAGTGGCAGAGCAATGGCACAAATTTATATCTCATAATTCAGCAGCCTGTGTTCTTTATATTACAACACCTGTATTCCAAAGAGAAGCTAGATTACTTTGAAGCCACAAACAAGAAAAAATATCAGTAAGTTTGGGAACAATTTTTAAAACAGTTTTATTGAGGTATTATTGACTTACAATAAAGCACATATTTCAAGAGTACAATTTGACAGATTTTAACAAATACATACCTATGAAATCATCATCATAATCAATAAGTGAACACCCCAAAATCATCATCCCCAAAGTTTTCTCAAGATTATTTGGAATTCTTTTCTCCTGTTCTTCTCTTCATGCCAAGTGAATACTGATCTATTTTTTCTCATTATAGATTAGGTTGCATTTTCTAGAACTGCATATAAATAGAACAGATCAAAGCAGTCAATCCTAAAGGAAATCAGTCCTGAATCATTGGAAGGACTGAAGCTGAAGCTGAAACTCCAATACTTTGGCCACCTTATGCAAAGAACTGGCTCATTGGAAAAGACTCTGATGCTGGGAAAGATTGAAGGCAGGAGAAGGGAACAACTGAGGATGAGTTGGTTGGATGGCATCACCAACTCAATGGACATGAGTTTGAGCAAGCTCTGGAAGTTGGTGATGGACAGGGAAGCCTGGCATGCTGCAGTCCATGAGATCACAAAGAGTCGGACATGACGGAGGGACTGAACTGAGCTGACCTGATATGGTATGTAGTTTTTGTTTGCCTTCTTTTCACGCTGCATAATTATTTTAACACTTATCCATGTCGTGACACGTATCAAAATTTTTCCATTTTATTGCCAAGTTATATTTCATAGTATGGATATACTATAAATTGTTCATTCATATGTTGTTTCTAGTTTTTAGCTGCTACAAATAAAGCTGCTCTGAAAATTTGTGTAAATCTTAAATAAATGTATACTTTCTTTTTTTCCCTTGTGTAAATACCTGAGTGGAATAGGTGAATCATATGGAAGGTACATTTTTAGCTTTTGAAGATATTATCAAGCTGTTTTTCAGTGTAATGATACCATATCACATTTCTAGCAGTAGTTTGAGTTGTTCCACATCCTGTTAACACTTGATACTGTCAGTCTTTTTCATTTTAAGCAACTTAATGGGAGTGTAGTGGTCTGTCACTCAGGTTTTCATTTGAATTCCCTGACGACTAATGTTGATAACTTTTAATGTGCTTACATCTGTACGTCTTCTTTGATAAAATATCTTTAGAATCTCTTGCTCTCTTTAAAAAAATTTGAGTTTTCCTTTTACTGAGTTGTTAGAGTATATATTCTAGATTTGTTGTTCAGTCACTAAGTTGTGCCTGACTCTGCAACCCCATGGACTATAGCATGCCAGGTTCTTCTGTCCTCCACTACCTCCTGGAGTTTGCTCAAACTCAAGTCCACTGAGTCAGCAATGCTCTCTAACCATCTCATACTCTGTTGCCTTCTTATCCTTTCCCTTCAGTCTTTCCCAGCATCAGCATCTTTTCCAGTGAGTTGGCTCTTCACATCAGGTGGCCAATGTATTGGAGCTTAAGCTTCAGCAACAGTTCTTCCAATGAATGTTCAGGGTTAATTTCCTTTATTAGGAGTGACTGGTTTGATCTCTTTGCAGTCCAAGGGATCTCAAGAGTCTTCTCCAGCACCACAATTCAAAAGCGTTAATTTCTCAGTGCTCAGCCTTCTTTATGGTCCAACTCTCATATCCATACATGACTACTGGAAAAACCAAAGCTTCGACTATGTGGACTTCTGTCAGCAAAGTAATGTTTCTGCTTTTTAATACACTGTCTAGATTTTTCATAATTTTCCTGCCAATAAGAAGGCATCTTACAAAACCCGTTATTAAATACAGATTTTGCTGTGTTTTTAACTGGAATGTGCCTTTGCCTTTTTATTTTCATAACACTGTCTTCTGAAGAGCAAAAGTTTTTAACTTGGATGAAGTAATTATTTTTTTTACTTAAATGCTCTTTAAGACTTTTTTCCTGGTATTTAAGAATTCTTTGCCAAACTGACAGTCACTAAGATTTCTTTCTTGTTTTTATTTTGATGTTACATAATTTTAGCTATTACAATTAGGAACAAAATTCATTCCAAGTTAATTTTTCTATGTGGCATTAGGTTAAAACTGAGGTTATTTTTTGTTCTGCTTTCGCCTGTTTGTTTGTGTACATACACAGCTGTGAAATCATTCCAGCACTATTCATTGAAAAGATTACCCCTTCCCCATTGAATTTCTTTGGCACTTCTGTCAAATATAAATTAACCGTATATGTGTATATCTGCCTTCAAAGGAAAACACTAAGCTTCTTCTTTTTTAACCCATCAACATACCCTTTATTTTAAAAATACTCAAGGTGATTCAATAGCAGAATAAAAACAAGTCCAAGGAAACACAATGACATGAAATAAACAATTGACAGGAAACGAAGAGCTAGAACAAAATTTAGAGAGGCTGTTTGGAATACGATTCTCTCTCAAATGGCAAAGACTGGAAAAATCTTTCCAAGTTTTTGATTGATAAAATTTCTTACAGTATAATCCTAAAAATTACATACCTGCAGCAAATATTTTTGTCTGCAAATATTTTTGTTTCAATATACCCCCAGCAGAGTCTGGATGTTGTTAGGATCAAGGTTATTTCTTGCAGCCTAATCTGTGTGTGGTTTGTTGTGAACCAGTATGCCATCATCCTTTTTACAGCTCCATGTCAGGTTTATGTATAATTCAATCAATACCTTGGGGCACAGAATTTGATGATTACAATAAAAAAAGATCTATTTTGTTGTTCTTTGTGAAGGTACTTTCATTATCACATGTCTCTCAGTTACAAGAGTTTATAGAACCATTTACACCCAGTGGACACTTTAAACATACGATTTTATGATGACTAAACACCAAGATAAATGAAAACATTTTAGAAAGATATTAGGATCCTTTCCTTGATATTTGGTTGATAGGAATTGGGACCATAAAGAGAGTTTTCCTTTGTACAGTCCTGCTTGTTACAAGGCACAGGAGAAATGGAGCTGAGATGAAGTGTTTCAAACAGCTAATGGGCTAGCTTGCTCACCCATTAACAGCAAGGTATCCAAAACTAAAAATAAGAGATAAAAACTAAGCAAATGATTTTTTAAGCAATGTCCAAATACTTCAGGTAAATTAAACAAATATTTATTGGACACTCTCAGACGGTAACACTTCAGCCTATAATGCAGGAGACCCGAGTTCAGTCCCTGGGTTGGGAAGATCTCCTGGAGGAAGAAATGGCAACCCACTCCAGTACTCTTGCCTGGAAAATCCCATGGACAGAGAAGCGCGGTAGGGCTCCATGGGGTCGCAAAGAGTGGGACATGACTGAGCAATTTCACTTTCACTCTCACTTTCTTTCTCCATAATACTAGAAATTCAGCTGGTCAGTTGGTATCCCTCTTGTCTCAAATAGTAACCACATGACCTATAGTTCCCCATCAGTATCATTCCTTTGAGTCATGAGATGATTTGGCTACATCATGTAGCCATTACTACAAGAGAAATTTGAATGTGAACTTCATATTAGATAGTACTGTTGTATCAATATTAAATTTCTTGATTTTGAGAATTGAACTATGGTTTTTTTGTCTACATTCTTAGGAAATATATGCTAAAGTAATGATGTCATGACCTCTGCAAATTACTTTCAAATGGCTCAGCAAGATGATAATAATTATTATAGTAATTATAATACTGTAGATGTCTTATGTGACAGAGACAGCAACTGTGGCAAAATGTTAACAGTGAGTTGAATTTAGGTGAAGGATATACGGGAATACAATATAGTGTTCTTAAAACTTTTCTGTAGAAATGAAAGCATTTTTAATAAAAACTTTGAGTGGAATTAAGGATCTGTCTTATCAAAGAACTCATAGAGAATGGTACCCAAATGGTACCTAAAGGAGCAATTGGTCTCTCAGTGCTGCTTAGCAACTTCTTTCTTTATGCCTAGTTGTTGCTGTACTGTATTTCTTCCAGTGGTTGTAAACTTCAAGCACACTTCTTTAATTCTATTTACAGAGTCCCTCATTTTACCTATTCTAGTCACTCTCAACACATGACTTAGTGGCATTTTTTTCACCTCGAGGTTAACATGTTAGCAATATCTATTTTAACTTGCTGTCCCAGAAGTGTCTCCATCCTCCACCCCCTGCAAAGGCAACCACATATTTTCCATCCTGCAAGATTGTCAGTAATGCTCACCCTTCTTCCTCCTTAGACTCTTGTTGATTACCCTCTCCTCTTGACCTCCTCCTGAATCCCAATGTACATGCGTATATATGACCTTTCACAATTAAAGGTAACAGTGAGCTGCTCCCCACCAAGAACTTGGAGGGAAAAAAAAATAAAAAAGAAGGAAATGAGCTAAACTGTGATCACATGTGGACCACATGTTACAGATTGAAGTGGAAATCTACAAAGTTACCTTAAAGAGACTGAATGGCTCTAAGGTCATCCATAAAAACTTGGTTAAAATTAGATTAGTAATATTCATATATGCATAGAAACAATATGGTATTTACTTAAAAATTAGTTTAGAAAATCAGCAGAGGACAAAAGTACAGTTAGAAAAGGGGTAAGTGGTTACCATGGGCTGGGGTGGAGTGGGTTTAATGGGAATTGACTGCAAAGGGCACAGAGAATATTTTAGGCTGATGGAAATGTCCTAGAGCTTGATCGTTTGGGTGGTACAAGACTATATACACTTGTTAAAACTCATTGAATTGTACTCTTAAAATTGGTTGATTTTACTGTAGATAAAGTATAACTAAACAAAGATAACTTTAAAATGGAGTTATCACTATAACAGTGTTTATTAGTAGTAACAAAATCGGAGTGACATATGTTACAATTGATTACTACACACGAGTGGACACAGCACCCTATCTATGGTACTGAATAACAAGAATATGTGATCCTTCCTGCTACAACCCTTAGGGTCAACATGTCCTTCCCAAGCTGGGCTAGTTGCTCTGAAACTGCTTTCCTTTGGGAGCTTCTAGCCCTGCACCGAGGCCTTAGTGCATTGCATCATAATAAAATAAAAATCCTTTGCTTTATTTGAATATATTGAGAATGTCCCTCAACTGCACTCCTGGAATTACAGCTTTTCAGAGAGCTAAAAGGACACATACAAATCTTTTCTTTGTCATCAGATATTATCTCACCCACACTGGGCTTAAAAATATCAATGACAGTGAAAAATGTCTGTCCTTCACATTTCTTCTTCTGTTTCTCAGGTAGGAGAGGGGGAGAAGATAAAAAAAAAAAAAAAAAAATGGTCTAACTGCATCCAGAATGGATTTTTCTCTTTCATTAGGCAAGTAACAAACCCAGGAAATTCTAAATAATGGAAGCTCACCTGTCAGCATCTGGTTCCCCAGAGACCAAAAGAACGCTTTCATTTAGCTGAAGGTTGCTATAGGCAGCCACATGCCTGCCTGGGAAAATACATGATGTTTTGAAAATATGAGAATGACTGCTAAAGGGAGGCGAAGACCTAGTTACATGTCCCATTTCAGAGCCTCCAGCCCCAGCTGTAGTGATCAAGTAGGACAGTGAGGACCCTGGGGACTCGGGAATTCAGTTTCTATGTGACATCCTTACAATCCCTAGGTCAAATTGAGGAAGAACTGCTACTATCACCAGCTCAGAAAAGCCAACAATGGCAGAGAGCCAGTTTTGACTCCAAAGGAGGCATTGCCAGTCTCTCACTCAGCTTTCACAGGCTGGCCCCTTCAGAGAACTATTAGTGAGTTCAGTTCAGTTCAATTCAGTCACTCAGTCACGTCCGACTCTTTGTGACCCCATGAACTGCAGCATGCCAGGCCTCCCTATCCATCACCAACTCAAAGAGTCCACCCAAACCCATGTCCATCGAGTCGATGATGCCATCCAACCATCTCATCCTCTGTCTCCCCCTTCTCCTCCTGCCCTCAATCTTTCCCAGCATCAGAGCCTTTTCAAATGAGTCAGCTCTTCTCATCAAGTGGCCAAAGTATTGAAGTTTCAGCTTCAACATCAGTCCTTCCAAAGAACACCCAGGACTGATCTTCTTTAGGATGGACTGGTTGGATCTCCCTGCAGTCCAAGGGACTCTGAAGAGTCTTCTCCAACACCACAGTTCAAAAGCAACTATGAGTGAGCATGGCCATAAAAGTTGATTCTAGACAAATAGTTGCAGGAAAAGCAAGTGTCTTCTTGCCTCAGCATCCAGCTAAACTGCCCAGCTTTGCATATCTGTTCCTCAGCTTATTACAATGCCTGACCCTGTAGCCCTGACTCCCATCTGTCACTTCCCATTTCTGAAAGCTCCCTCCCACCTCACTCCACATCTTGGCAACATTAAGGCTGAACAGGCACAAGCCCAAAATGATTCAATCTCAGCTTTCATAATCATAAATATGTTCATAGACTCTTTCTCTTGTCCAAGTTTTACACATAGTACTTTAATCTATATTTCTTCCATAAATGCAATAAAGATTTTCCAGAAGAATTATTGGATACAGGATAATGATGAGAAAGGAAACACTCAGCCATTCTTAGATGCAAAGACTGGGTGGGCAGTGGGTCTACACAGGAACTAATCCACATCATGAGGCTTCTCAGTGTGTGGACGTTCCAGGTGGCTCAGATGGTAAAGAATCCACCTGCAATGCATGAGACCCAGGTTTGATCCCTGGGTCAGGAAGATTCCCTGGAGTAGGAAATGGCAACCCACCCAGTATTCTTACCTGGAGAATCTCATGGACGGAGGAGCCTGGCAAGCTGTAGTCCATGAGGTTGCAAAGAGTCGGACAAGACTGAACGATTAACACTTTCACTTTCACTTTTCTCAGCATGTACAATTCAACTTTGTGCCTTAAACCAAGTGCAAGTGGCCAGGAAGTTCCAGAATCCTTCACAAACACAGAAGACTATAACTGTTATATCTTGGACCATGGTATATCTTTCCATTTATTTGTTTTGTCTTCAATTTCTTTCACTGATGTCTTTCAGTTTTCAGAGTACAAGTCTTTCACCTCCTTGGTTAAATTTATTCCTAAGTACACTGACCCTTGAACAATGATTTTGATAAGGGCACCAACTTCCCAATTCAATAAAAAATCTGTATATAACTTTACAGATGGCCTTCTGTATCTGCAGTTTTGCAGTCACAGATTCAACCAGTCATGAATTGTGTAGCACTGTAGTATGTATGTATTGAAAAAAGTCATGTATAAGTAGACGTATGAAGTTCAAACCTGTGCTGTTCAAGGGTCAAGTGTATTTTATTCTTGCGGTATGATTATAAATGGGATTGTTTTCTTGCTTTCTCTTTCTGATACTTATTAGCATATAAAATATAGCAGATTTCTGTATTTTAATCTTGTATTCTGCAACTTTATGGAATTCATGTTGTAATAGTTTAGAGTTTTCTACATATAGTATTATGTCATTTGAAAATAGTGACGATTTTGCTTCTTCCCTTCCAATCTGTATGCCTTTGTTTTTCTAGCCACAGCTAGTACGTTGAATAACTGTGGTGAGATTGTGCATCCTTGTCTTGTTTCTGATCTTAGAAGAAAAGCTTTTAGCTTTGCTCTGTTGGATATGATATTAGTGATGGGTTGTCATAAATTGTGTGGAGGTATGTTTCTTATATACCCCTTTTGTTGAGAGTTTTCATCATGAATGGGTGCTGAATTTCATTAAATATTTTTTCTGCATCTGTTGAAATGATCATATGGCTTTAATTTTTTCTTTTGTTTATGTGATATATCACATTGATTGATTTGAGAATATTGAATTATACATACATCCCTGAAATAAACCCCACTCAATCATTATGTATGATATTTTTAGTGTATTGTTGAATTTAGTTTGCTAATATTTTATTGAGGATTCATACATCTATATTCATCAATGACATTGGCTTGCATTTTTCTTTTTTTTGTAGTTTTTTTGTCTGATCTTGATATTGGGTTAATTCTAGCATCATAGAATAAGTTTGGAAGTGTTACCTCCTCTTCAATTTCTTGGAATAGTTTGAGAAGGATTTTTTTTTTTTTTTTTTTGCTAATGTTCGGTAGAATTCCCCTGGGAAGCTGTATGATCTTGGACTTTGCTAGCAGCTTTTTTTCTAAATTACTGATTCAATTTCATTGCTGTAATCAGTCTGTTCAGATTTTCCATTTCCTCCTGATTCAGTCTTGGAAAATTATATGTTTCTAAGAAAGCAAAGAGGAACTAAAGGGCCCCTTGATAAAGGTGAAAGAGGAGAGTGAGAAAGCTGGCTTGAAACTCAACACACATGTACACCTGTGGCTGATTCATGTCGATGTATGCCAAACTACCACAATGCTGTAATTAACCTCAAATTAAATAAATTAATAATTTTTAAAAATTCATCATTCGCAAAACTAAGGCCGTGGCGTATGGTCTCATCACTTCATGGCAAGTAGATGGGGAAACAATAGAAAGAGTGACAGACTTTATTTCCTTATGCTCCAAAATCACTGCAGATGGTGACTGTAGCAGAGGATGAGATGGTTGGATGGCACCACCGACTCAATGAACATGAATTTGAGCAAGCTCTGGGAGATGGTGAAGAACAGGGAAGCCTGGTATGCTTCAGTCCATGGGGTCACAAACAGTTGAACATGCCTGAATGACTGAACAACAAGAACTTATCCATTTCTTCTAGGTTGTCCAAATTGTTGGCATGTAATCATTTGTAGTATTCTGTTATGATTGTATATCTGTGATTTTAGTTATAACTTCTTTTTTATTTCTAATTTTATTTATTTGGGCCTTCTTTCTTTTTTTATTGATAAGTCTGGCTAAAGAATTTATCAGATTTGTTTATCTTTTCAAAAAGCAGCTCTTAGTTTCATTATCCTTTCTCTTTGTCTCTGTCTCATTCTCTTTCTCTCTCTTTGGTCTCTATCTCATTTATTTCCACTCTAATCTTTATTATTTTCTTTCTTTTACTAACTTTGGACTTTGACTATTCTGCTTTTTTTAATACCTTTAAGAATAAAATGAAATTGTTTATTTAAGTTTTTTGTTTGTTTGTTTTATGAGACAGGTCCATATCATTACAAAATTCTTAGAAGCTCTTTTGCTGTATCACATGCATTTTAGAAAAATGTTTCTATTTTCATGCATTTCAATGTATTGTTTCATTTCCTCTGGTTTCTTCACTTATCCATTGGTTTTTTTACTGGTATATTGTTTATTCTCTAAGTGTTTGTACTTTTTTTTTCCCCCCAGTGTTCTTTTTATAGTTTATTTCTAGCTTCACATCACTGTGATCAAAAAAGATGCTTGGTGTGATTTCAGTCTTTTAAAATATATTAAGTCTGGCTTTGTGGACTCCTGGAGAATATTCCATGTGTACTTGAAAAGAATGTGTATTCTGTTTGGGAATGGACTGTTCTATAGACATCTATTAAATCCACCTGTTTATTGTTTATTTGTTTTTTGGCTGTGCCGTGGGGTATGTGGGACCCTACTTCCCCAATTAGGGGTTGAACTCACTCCCCCTTCATTGGCAGTGCAGAGGCTCTACCACTGAAATCCATCTGTTTAATGTATCATTGAAGACCAATATTTTCTTATTGATTTTCTATCTGGATGATCTACCTATCCATATCAGTGAGGTTTGAAAGTCCTCTACAATTATGTAGCATTATCAATTTCTCATTTTATCTTCTAATATTTGCTTTATGTGTTAGGTATTTCTATTTATGAATGAACTTTTTATCATTTATTTATATAATGCCATTCCTTGATTTTTGTTATAATCTTTATTGCAAAGTCTATTTTCAAAGTAAGTATTGCCACTCTATCTTTCTTTACATTTCCACTTGCATAGAATATCTTTATGTTACTTTTCTTTTTATAGCTTACTTATTTATTGTATTTATGTACTATTTTATTTCTTTTTCTTTCCCAGTGATACAGATACATGTATCTACTCCATTTCAAATTCTTACCCAAGAAACTGTGCTCAATACAATCCTTTACTGCCAGTCTGTGTGTATCTTTAGATTTGAAGTGAGTCTTATAGGCAGCATATAGATGGGTCACATTTTCTAATCCATTCAGTCACCCTATATGTTTTGATTGGGGCAGTTAATCAATCTAAATTTAAAATGATCATTGATAGGTTTATATTTATTGTCATTTTGTTATTTCTTTTCTGGTTGTTTTTGTAGCTCTTCTCTGTTATTTTATTCTTTTATGCTTTTCCTTGTGGCATGAAAATTTTCTTTGTGTTATGTTAGGGTTCTTTTTCCTTTGTGTTGTATATTTTTTTCATTTGTAATTACCACAGGTTTCGTATAGATCAATATCCATCAGTTCAGTTCAGTCACTCAGTTGTGTCTGACTCTTTGCAGTTCCATGGGCTGCAGCACACCAGGCCTCCCTGCCCATCACCAGCTCCTGGAGCTTGCTCAAACTCATGTCCATTGAGTCTATGATGACATGCAACCATCTCATCCTCTGTCGTCCCCTTCTCCTCCTGTCTTCAATTTTTCCCAGCATCAAGGTCTTTTCCAATGAGTCAGCTCTTCCCATCAGGTGGCCAGAGTTTTGGAGCTTCAGCTTCAACATTAGTCCTTCCAATGAATATTCAAGACTGATTTCCTTTAGGATGGACTGGTTGGATTTCCTTGCAGTCCAAGGGACTCTCAAGTCTTCTCCAACAACAGAATTCAAAGCATTAATTCTTCGGTGCTCAGTTTTCTTTATAGTCCGACTCTGACATCCATACACAACTACTGGAAAAACCATACTTTTGATTAGACAGACCTTTGTCGGCAAAGAAACATCTCTGTTTTTTAATATGCTGTGTAGGTTGGTCATAGATTTTCTTCCAATGAGCAACCATCTTTTAATTTCATGGCTGCAGTCACCAACTGCAGTGATTTTGGAGACCAAATAAAATAAAGTCTGTCACTTTCCACTGTTTCTCCATCTATTTCCCATGGAGTGATGGATCCAAATGCCATCATCTTAGTTTTCTGAATGTTGAGTTTTAAGCCAACTTTCACTCTCCTCTTTCACTTTCATCAAGAGGCTCTTTAGTTCTTCTTTGCGTTCTTCCATAAGGGTGGTGTCATCTGCATATCTGAGGTTATTGATATTTCTCCCAGCAATCTTGATTCCAACTTGGGCTTCTTCAAGTCTGGCATTTCGCATGATATACTCTGCATAGAAATTAAATAAGCAGGGTGACAATATATAGCCTTGTTGTATTCCTTTCCCAATTTGGAACCAGTCTGTTGTTCCATGTCCAGTTCTAACCGTTTCTTCCTGATCTGCATACAGATTTCTCAGGAGGTGGGTCAGGAGGTCTGGTGTTCCCATCTCTTTGAGAATTTTCCACAGTTTTTTGTGATCCACACAGTCAAAGACTTTGGTATAGTCAATAAAGTAGAAGAAGATATTTTTCTGGAACTCTCTTGTTTTTTGATGATCCAATGGATGTTGGCAATTTGCTTTCTGGTTCCTCTGCCTTTTCTAAATCCAGCTGAAACATCTGGAATTTCATGGCTCACATACTGTTGAAGCCTTGCTTGGAGAATTTTGAGCATTACTTTGCTAGTGTGTGAGATGAGTGCAATTGTGTGGTTGTTTGAGCATTCTTTGGCATTGCCTTTCTTTGGGGTTGGAATGAAAACTGACCTTTTCCAGTCCTGTGGCCACTGCTGAATTTTCCAAATATGCTGGCATATTGAGTGCATCACTCTAATAGCATCACCTTTTAGGACTCAAAATAGCTTAGCTGGATATCCATCACCTCCTCTAGCTTTGTTCGTAGTGATTCTCCCTAAGACCCTCTTGACTTTGGACTCCAGGATGTCGGGCTGTAGGTGGGTGATCACACCAGCATACCTATCTGGACATTAAGATCTTTTTTGTATAGTTCGTCTGTGTATTTTTGCCACCTTTTCTTAATATCTCCTGCTCCTGTTAGGAGCATATCTTCATACTATTTCTGTCCTTTATTGTGCCTATCTTTGCATGAAATGCCCCTTTGGTATCTAATTTTCTTGAAGAGATCTAGTCTTTTCTATCCCATTGTTTTCCTCTACTTCTTTGCATTGATCACTGAGGAAGACTTTCTTATCAACATCTATATCTATCTGTATATGTGTATATATATATATATATATATATATATATATATATATATATATATAATTTGTTTGAAACTGATAGCCATGTATTCAAACACATTTTAAAAGCTCTCACATTTTTTCCTTCCTTGCCAATATTTTATGTTTTTGACATCACATTTTACATCTTTGTATTCACCTTAACTATTTATTGTAGTTATAGTCGACTTTATGGCATTCATTCTTCGGCACGCAGCCTTTATTTTTTCAATTTATTTAATAGGAGGATAATTTTTTTAACTTTCATACTAACTTTTTAAGTAGTTGATCCACTGCCTTAATATATATTTGCATTTACACTTGAGATATTTTCCTTCATGTATTTTTTTTATTTCTTCTTAAAGCATCTTTTTTTTTTCATTTATTTTTATTAGTTGGAGGCTAATTACTTTACAATATTGTAGTGGGTTTTGTCATACATTGACATGAATCAGCCATGGAGTTACATGTATTCCCCATCCCGATCCCCCCTCCCACCTCCCTCTCCACCCGATTCCTCTGGGTCTTCCCAGTGCACCAGGCCCGAGCTCTTGTCTCATGCATCCAACGAGCATTTTCTTTTTCACTTAAAGAATACCTTTTAACATTTCTTGTAAGGCAGTTTAGTAATGATGAACTATTTCAGTTTTTGCTTGTCTGGGAAAATTTATCTCTTCTTCAATTCTGAATAAAAAACTTGCTGGGTAGATAATCTTTGGTTGCAATTTTTTCCTTTCAGCACTTTACATATATTATGCTACTTCCTTCTTGCCTGCAAAGTTCCTGCTGAAACATTAGCTAATAGTGTTGTGAGGAAATTATATGTAATTCTTGTTTTTCTCTTGTTGCCTTTAAAATTCTCTTTAAGTTTTACCATTTTAATTACGACACGTCTGGGTGTACATACATTGGGTTTATTTCTTAGTTGGACATTCCATGCTTCCTGGAGTTAAATATCTGTTTCCTTCCATAGGTTAAGAAAGTTTTCAGCCATTATTTCATCAAATTTGTTTTATTCCCTTCTATATCTTCTCCTTCTGGAACTCCTGCAATGTGAACATTATTGTGCTTGATGTTGCCCCGGAGATTTCTTATGCTATCCTCATTGTTTTAAACTCATTTTTCTTTTTGCTGTTTTGACTGTGTGATTTCCACTATTCTATTTTCCTGGTCATTTATGTATTCTTCTATACCACTTAATTTGCTATTGATTTCCTCTAGTCTTGGGCTCCAAAATCACTACAGATGGTGACTGCAGCCATGAAATTAAAAGAGGCTTGCTCCTTGGAAGAAAAGCTATGACAACCTAGACAGTATATTAAAAAACAGAGACATTACTTTGCCACAAAGGTCCATCTAATCAAAGTTATGGTTTTTCCAGTAGTCATGTATGGATGTGAGGATTGGACCATAAAGAAAGCTGAGTTCCGAAGACCTGATGTTTTTGAACTGTGGTGTTGAAGAAGACTCTTGAGAGTCCCTTAGGCTGCAAGGAGATCAAACCAGTCAATCTTAAAGGAAATCAGTCCTGAATATTCATTGGAAGGACTGATGCTGAAGTTGAAGCTCCAATACTTTGGCCACCTGATGTGAGGCACTGACTCATTGGAAAAGACCTTGATTCTGGGAAAAATTGAAGACAGGAGGAGAAGGGAACAACAGAGGATGAGATGGTTGGATGGCATCACCGACTTTTTGGACATGAGTTTGAGCAAGCCCCGGGAGTTGGAGATGGACAGGGAAGCCTGGCATGCTGCAGTTCTAGTGGTCGCAAAGAGTTGGACATGACTGAGTGACTGAACTGACTAAGTATATTTTTCATTTAAGCTAGTATACTCTTCAGCTCTGACTTTTTAAAAAGTATTTTCTAATTATCTATTCTCCTAAGTTCAGTGAGCATTTTTATGATTATTGCTTTAAACATTTTTTCAGGTGAATTACTTATTTCTGTCTCATTACAGCTTCTTTCTAGGGTTGTATCTTGTTCTTTAATTTAGAAAATATTCCTCTCTCTTCTCATTTTGTGTGACTTTCTGTGTTGGTCTATAAATTAGGTGAAAGAGTTACCTCTCCCACTCCTTGTGTGGGAGCATCTCTATGCAAACTGAATGTGCACAGTTGTTTGACCAGAGGATTGGAGCTAAAGCAAGTGTGGGCTGGAGATCTTTCTGGGACACATGGCTGTAATTTTGGCTGAGTGGGCTAGGATTGGAGCTTGATGTGATCCAGGGCTTCTCCCAGGACACATCTCATCCCACTGTCTTGGTGAGGAGGGATTTAGAACTAGAGCCCAGCTTGGATCAGGGCTTCTCCAAAGGTATCCTGGAAGCAGCCACCCTGGCTGAATGGGGCTTGAGCTAGAACTGAGTATGGACCAGGGCTTCTCTAGAAGTGTGCTGGAACCAGAGTCATTTTCTGACTGTGGGTCAAGTTGGGGTGACCTTGAAGGCCAACCAGGCCAACTTTAGTGGCCTGGTGCTTTTCAGCTGGTTGCCTCTGTGCTGGGGCTCAGAGAAAGTGAGTTTATGCATAAGCTTGTTTTCAGTTCATTTTTCCAGAGCCAGTCCCCAGGGCTGGAAAGCCCAATGTGGGGCTCAATTTCCCCACTCCCTAGAAAGGACCTCTGAGTTTCTGAGGTCCCCTTTCTCTTTGGGGTCACCCACTGGACATGTGGATTCTAACTAGATTCTTTCTCTTCCCTTCATGATTTTTGTCCAAATATGGTTTTTCTTTAGATCCTTAATTGTAGAAAAACTGTGCTGCTAATCTTCAGGTTGTTCACATAGAGAGCTGGTCTATATGTAATAATAGTTTTGATGTGTTCCTGATGGCTCAGACAGTAAAAGAATCCGCTTATCTTTCAGGAGACCTGGGTTTGATCCCTGGCTTGGGAAGATCACTTGGAGGAGGACATGGCAACCCACTCCAGTATTCTTGCCTGGAGAGTCCCATGGACAGAGGAGCCTGGCGGGCTACAGTCCGTGGGGTCACAGAATTGGACACAACTGAGCGACCAAGTATAGCACATGGGAGGAGATTCTTCCTACTCTCGATCCCATTTCCAGACCTACTCATTTTTCTGAACCACTTTCATTATTACTGGTATCTTTCCTCCCACTCCAGTTCCCACTCTGCTTACCTCTGGTTAAAACAAACAAACACCCATTCATTTTTTATGGCTCAATATAAGACAGTGTGGAGATTTCTTAAAAAACTGGAAATAGAACTGCCATATGACCCAGCAATCCCACTTCTGGGCATACACACTGAGGAAACCAGATCTGAAAGAGACACATGCACCCCAATGTTCATCGCAGCACTGTTTATAATAGCCAGAACATGGAAGCAACCTAGATGCCCATCTGCAGATGAATGGATAAGGAAGCTGTGGTACATATACACCATGGAATATTACTCAGCCATTAAAAAGAATTCATTTGAACCAGTCCTAATGAGATGGATGAAGCTGGAGCCCATTATACAGAGTGAAGTAAGCCAGAAAGATAAAGAACATTACAGCATACTAACACATATATATGGAATTTAGAAAGGTGATAACGATAACCCTATATGCAAAACAGAAAAAGAGACACAGAAATACAGAACAGACTTTTGAACTCTGTGGGAGAAGGTGAGGGTGGGATATTTCAAAAGAACAGCATGTATACTATCTATGGTGAAACAGATCACCAGCCCAGGTGGGATGCATGAGACAAGTGCTCCGGCCTGGTGCACTGGGAAGACCCAGAGGAATCGAGTGGAAAGGGAGGTGGGAGGGGGGATCGGGATTGGGAATACATGTAAATCCATGGCTGATTCATATCAATGTATGACAAAACCCACTGGAAAAAAAAAAAATAATAATAATAAAAAAAAAGAAAAAAAAAAAAAAGACTTAGCTTATCCATGAAGCTTCCCTGCAATTTCTTCATCTGGTGTTCTCTTTCCCTCCTCTTCAAGTGTCCAAGTACATCTGTGATCCACACCATATAGATTAACACTTCATTGTTTGCAAATTATTTAATGAGTTTGTGAACTTTGAAACTTATTCCACATCACTCTAGCACCTGGCAGACTGCCAGACATGTAAAAGGCTTCCTTACTGATTTCTAGGCTGAAACAACTTTCTAGGCTGAAAACTGTTTACAGCTACTTCCTTAAACCTATTTTAAAAAAAGAAAAAGAAAAACTGTAACTAATCCACTCAGAGTGATGCTCAAAATTCAATAATTGTCTTGTGAAATATTTCCATTCCCCATGCAATTTGACCCTTTTACCCAGGAGAATATCTCTCATCTTTTATGTTGCTAACTCTACTGTTTGACAAATAGAGTTCACCTAAAATCTCCCTTCAAACCATATTTAAACTTTCACCCTTTCAGAAAAGACTCTGGGCTATATCTCATGGAGCCAGTCAGCTTCACTAATTTGTAACCAATTTTTGATTTACTAAATGCCAATGTTCAGCTAGAAGGGAGATGGAAAAGCCCCAGGTAATTGCTGACCTTCTGATTAGGGGGACAAGATAACCATACCCAATTTCATACTGATATATCTATGGAGATTGGGTGTGAAAGATTTTCCCAAGATTAGAGAGAAGAAGGAAAGCACATGGACTAAAAATGGCATGTGGTTAAAGGATTTCTGAATTAATGGAAAGAGAGATTTATTATAACCTTCAAATGGATAAGAAATATGCTGGAGCTGGTCTTTTCTGAAAACTTGAATGCCATTTCTGAGAAGGTTAGTTCTAGAAATGGATTTTATCTTCTAAATAAGTGGACTATACTATAAACAATAAAGAGTTTTGCTCTTAATGAGAAGGACAGGAGTCTACTATGCCTACAGTGTTATAAAGAGCAGAGCCAGCTCATAACAGAATTGTGCAGCATAAGGGGTTTGGTTTGGTTCTTCTCTGCCCTCCTCCACATGTGCAGACCAGTCCCAAATCTCTCCCCTAGTCTTTTCATGGACATCTTCCACCTCAGCCCCTTGCACTTTTTCCCTTCCCTTTTATGTTGCCCATTGCAAACTTGTCCCAGTGCCGTCTGAGATTCACACTATTTTCAAGGAGATTTGATTTGATGTGTATTCTTCCTGAGAATATAAGTGTTTGAACAGGAGGAAGATTGAGATAACCCAAGGGACTGAGTTTCTGAAAGACATTTTGCCTTGAGGATTCTCTGAAAACAAATTATGTTGTAGACCATCTGGCTAATAACATAGCACTGGAAACAGATTAGAGTGGGGTCATGGTGCACAATTCAGGCTCTCTGAAGTGACCCTGAGGAGCAGCATCAGACATGAGCAGAGGATCTGTGATTAGGATGAGGACAATTCTGGTAAAGAACCATTTAGTAATGAGTCATGCAGATGCCATGCCTGACTCACAGCTTGCAGAGAGTGAGGACTTCTGTCTGTTCCAGGGGGGGCCTGGGAAAACCACAGTAATGAACAGCATCAACACATCACAAATAAGCTTCAGCCTCAGTGGGAAACCAGGTCTGTCTGTATGGTTAGGACAGCCAGAATAGCAACAGAAAGATCCCAGAACTTTCCCCCTTTTTAAGTAAAAAGTTAGTACTTTATATATATATATGTCTCAAGGAAATGCATAATTTCATCTTCATTCATATTCAGTCATTCTTTCACTATGAACCTATTTTTATATTCATTGTGGACTAATTATATTTCAGAGGTTCTCTAAAAAGATTACACTATCAGAAGTTCCATGTATGGGGGAATAAAGTGGAACAAGAACAGATGTGGTACAGTTCCAGGGGTATTGGTGGACTGGAATATATGACAACCAGCAGAGCCTGCATGAGATATGTTAGAAAGAGTCAAAGGATGACACTGGAAGGCCATATCTGAGTCTACATGCCAATATCAGAAAAGGAGTTGCAAAGCTAGCTAAGCACATCCTCCAATGAGCCTCATTCACCCCAAGCAACCTTACATGAGTCTAATGTTTCACTTCTCACTTACAGATGTGAGAAACTGAGACTCAGAGATTAAGTACCTTGCTCAAGATGAAGACAACAAGCCAATGACAGAGCAAGGATTTTGCATACTGGAGACACTGAAAGAAATGATTTGGAAACATACAAAGGGATGTTAGTTGAGTAATGGGAGACAATGAGCCCTGGGTGTCATGTGAAGACTCATCTACTTATCCACTGCTTTAGGGAAAGTTTTAATTTGACATTACCAACAGAAAAACACTATTACATCCTAAAAGACTCAGAGAAGTGATTTCATACTTTTAAATGATAATGCTTTCTTATTTTCTGCTGTTCTTATAGTCAGGGTTGTCTGATTATTAGTCTTACCTAAGTCCCTCTAGGAATGAAATAATCCCTCCTGCTTAATTGAATGATAAAACAAATGCCTCCCCTGCCATTTTCATTTATGGTGTAATCAGCTCAGCTCCCCAGAATACGCCTCAGACTCACAGCCTTTTCAAAATATGGATGATCTAAGCTCGTATATGCTCAATAACACACTGAATGTGCTTATTCAAACACTCCTCTCCTAATTATTAAGTTTGGGTGTATTTCAAAGGACATTTAATTCATCTCTGTGTCATTTACTTTGAGCTCATTCAAATCATTCAGAAATAGACTGCAAGAAATATTTGCTTCTTAGGTAGCATCAGGGGCTTCCCTGGTGGCTAAGAGGGTAAAGCATCTGCTTGCAATGCAGGAGACCCGGGTTCAACCCCTGGATAGTATCAGAGCCACTACTTACCTTAAAATTGTGTGCATTGGGTCAAGATAAAATGAAAATGCAGCTTTCAAGTGAATTTTTGAACTTTGAGGTTGAAATAACAGATTGTCAGCAGACAACTACTTCCTAACTTTATTTTATATGCTAAAATTTGCAGTTACTCCACAACATTTAGGAGTAAATGAGAAACAGACAAAGGAAAGAGTTAATTTTGCATGGCACCATCTCTTCTGCCCTGTACTTGTGTCCCTGGGTCAGTATTCACGTTTTTGACCTTTTCCCATGCACAACATTTCTACATGAACCTCTTAGGGAAAGTCAGTATTTGATAAAGAAAATCCAAGTCAGAAATAAATCATATTAAGTTACAGAGGAACAATGTTGAATACTGAACAACTGGTATGTCATGATAATACAATTTAGGGCAGCTGTAAATAAAATCCAAGTCAGCACCAAGAAACTATGCAAAGTGTTCCTTGCTGAACAGAGTTACTATGTAAATCAGAAATCGAATGAAGAGTACATGCAAGATATTTTATCCCACCTGAAGACCAGTCACCTTTCCTAGAGGCACAATGATGTTGGCAATGAGAAAGAAAAATTAGTGATTTCCCAACTGGGATGCATCTTCCAAGTCTATTATTGAAATTGTTAAAAGTAAATAAATAAATAAAAAGCCCTCAGTAGAATAATGCAACATCTACGATTAGATCTCAGTATATTTTATATGTGGGTCATACTGTAGCCTGAATTCTTCCTTTTTCCCTTGGATTTATGGACCGTCACAAACTTTCTAAAGGGCAAGGGCAACCCTTTCATCCAAGGTTAATTTTTAGTTGGTCATAGAACAAATTATCCAATCTCCCCAGTTTGATTTATCAAGTGCTGAATGGTGTGGCCCCTCCTTAATTCTCAAACTCTCCTCCAGCCACTCACCTACAAGTGGTCAAATTTTCCACAACAGACTATGATCTTTTCAGATTCTGTGGTGTATTCAACTAGGAAATGTTTTTGTCTCCTGTATGCTCCATATTTTACTAATAACCAGGATGATTGACTAGAGACCATGGCTTAGGTATCTTTATACCTCTAAGTTCAAGCAAAAGGCCCAGAATCCACTAGAAATTCTAGATATATGTATTTTAGTATGATTAATAGAAAGCTTCCTGACTTGAGCTAGTAATCAAAATTTTCCACATTTTCAGCCAAGTGGAGTCAAATACTACTTTCAAAGCTTTGAAAAAGAACCTACTTCACCACTCACTTTATTAATATCCAAGTTATTTGGTTAGGAGTGATGCCAAAACTTTTCACATATTCTAAGAAATATCATTGCAAGTCTGGAAATGGAAAAAAAATAACACAAGCCCACAACTGAATGCTAGATGATGACTTCTCAGCTGGTGCATTTGATATGAAGGGAGAGCTCTCTGAAACTTTAGTGCTTAGATTCCACAGTTATATAGTCACACTTGTTTAAGAAATACATTATGTTAAAGATGAAACTCTAATTGCTTGCTGTAAATGGGAGCTGTATTGAAATGACTCCTAGGGAATTTTAGTTTTTATCTTGACAGCTATCCACAAGTTGGCAAATATTCACTTGTATTTGCTATGTATGTGTGTGTGGGGACTGATGCCAACATTTATCCTCTACTGATAATCCCCAAAATTCCAGAACTACAATATTTTCAGTAGAAGTATGAAACAACTCTTTTTCAGAAAGCACAAATTAAAGTAAATACTAAATTGGGAGCCTTTACATTTTGAGGATATTATGGGGACTATCTTTTGCAATTTTGAAGTAATTTGAAGATTTTGTGCTATAAGACAGACCAATGTCTGTCTCCATTATTATACTCTTTGGAAAGAGGAAAAATCAATTCTTTTTCCCAATATCTTGTCTTCCTAAATCCGGTTGAATATATTCAGTAGAAATCCTCTTTGGAGAGATTTTATCATGGCGGGAGAGGAGCACTGCCAATACAGCGGCATTAATAACTATTAAAGAAATTTAAGCTCAGAGTTCAGAGGGAAATCTATTCTGACAAGAATCTCCTGAGAGGAATTATCATTCACTTAGAGAATTCAAACCCTCCCTTACCACTGTGTCCCCTATATGTAGCCTGTTTACAAACAACTCTCCATGAAGAAGGCCAGATGAAATAATTAGGCCTTTCTCCAAATTAATAGTGGATTCTTTAAGCTTTACCTTTCTGATAAAGAAGGGAGAGGTTGCAACGCAGTTTTACCTTAAAACAGGAAAATAAAATAGGCTTTCTCAGAAGTGTGCATCCCCAGGGCCTTTGTGATGAATCAGCATTCATAGATTCCTTTGACCTTATTAAAGGCAGACACAGCAGATAATATTAATAATGCGCCCTTCAATAGATCAAGAGTATTGCTTCCAAAGGCTGCATAGCTGAAAACACTAATTAATGTTGTTTCTTTGGGGAGGGAACCGGGGGAGTAGTGAGAATGTAAAGCAGTTTTACCAGAGCTTGGATGATAAAATGCTGGCCTTAATTTTCCTTTTTCTTATCTGGCTCTTCATACTGTGGATCGAACGCAGCACATCTCGCCTGGCCTCTGGAACCATAAGCAGCCCATAATCAATGGATTCCTAATGAGAACAGTCAGCCAAGCAGCCGCAATAAGCACCTTTTGGACAATCAATACAGAAGGAAATGTGAAAAGAGTTTGAGATCAGTTATTTTTCTAATTATCCCTAACCAATTCTAATTAGAGGGATATGGTATGCATTCAAAAAACCTCTGATGAGTAGAATATTGGAATCTTTTCAAATAATTACAGAATTAAGATATATGAACTACACAGCCTGGGATGTAAGAAATAGCAGGGGCGGAGAAACACATGTAGGTTTGAAAGGAGGTGCCTCTATTTTCCCTTGGTGCTAGACTTGACACTTCAAGTGCCCGATTTAATTAACCCTACCAGAAACAAAGATTTGAAAGAAAAAAGTGTATCTATTCAAAATATCAGTTCATAACTACAACTAAAGAAACAACCAAAACAAATACACCACCTCCTCCCCAAAAGCCAGAGAAAGAGCCAGTGATTGACTGAGGTCAGTTTCAGCCAGAGAGCCAAATTTCACAAGACTGATTGCAAATCTCTCTCAGAGCTCTGTGCTCTCAGAGCTCTGTGCTGTTCCTGGATTATTCTGCTGCAGCACACTCCTTCTGAAGCAAGAACTCTGGCTTCCGGTCAGTATGGAGAGCACGCACGCAGTGTGATGTGCCTGAACTCTGCAAAGGCAGCTGCGTGAAACAGAGCTTCTGCCACCCGCTGTGTGACCTTTGCCAAGTCATCTAACCCCTTTGAGCCTCAATATCCTCATCACCAAAATGAGGATGTGATAAGCACACCAGCTCCCCTCAGATCTAAACTCAGAGTCTACAATGATCTGAGCAGCCTGCTGGTACTTTCATTTTCACCGGAGAGTTAATTCTCTTCACTATGAACTGCAGTTGAGCACTTGACAGATCTGACCCTGCTGTCCCTCCAAAGGAAACATGAAGTCAGATGAGCACTAGCTAGGGATGGTGAAAAATCAGATAAACAGTAGAAGATCAGAACATTTTGGCTATTTCCAAATCCTGCATCTATATGATTGATGTCACGTACACAAACATTCAGATAATCCTCTGAAGGGTTTCTTTTTTGTCCTAATGTCTTGATACTGTACAAACCAAATCAATCAAAATTACACTACTATATCTCATTTCACTCCCTATTGCTCTTATCTAGGAGTGAAAATAAGCATTATGGTTGCTGAAAAATTTACAAACTAGTGAAGATCAAGACATTAACTAAGGTACTTGGAACAGATCACATCTTTCAGGTATTGCATTTCTGTTCAGCATCCAAGAAACTGGAGCCAGATCCTATACCTTTGAAGAATCAAAAAATGGTTAAATGATATAAGTGTTTTGATTCACAGGTCTTTTTAGATCACTACACATGGGGCCACTTCAAGGAGGTACAAGGTGAAGGGTAGCAGAATATGTCAGCTCAAAGTACGTAGCTTTGGAATATAGATTATTTTGTGCTATAAGCACTTGAAAAATAATAAATGTAGAGTGATGCTTTGTCTGAAGTCCCCTTATCTGCCTAAAGACAGACTCTCCAAAAGGGAACTCAATTGTCATAAACCCTCTTCCCAGGACTTTCACCCACCAGGGAAAGAGGTCAACACCACACCCAGACATACTTTTTCACAAAATGTCATACTGTACTGCCCCTTATCTATTCTAAAGCCCCAATCATTTCCTAAAAATCATTTACTCTCCCTTAGGAAGCTTACACCTTCATTCTTTTTATTTAATATGATATTTAATCCTGAATTCTAATGCCACCCCCTTTGAACTACTTATTTTTCCTTGGCTATCTCCCATGATTTGCATACTAATTAATTTCTATTTGTTTTTCTCTTGTTAATATATATTTTTAGCACAGGAATCTTGGTCAGGAACTCAGAGGGTAGAGGGAAATTACTTTTTCTCCCCTACAAAAAGTTGGCTTAAAACTCAACATTCAGAAAACTAAGATCATGGCATCCGATCCCATCACTTCATGGCAAATAGATGGGGAAACAATGGAAATAGTGACAGACTTTATTTTGGGGGGTCTCCAAAATCACTGCAGATGGTGACTGCAGCCATGAAATTGAAAGACACTTGCTCCTTGGAAGAAAAGCTATGACTAACCTAAACAGCATATTAAAAAGCAGAGACATTATTTTGCCAACAAAGGTCCATCTAGTCAAAGCTATGGTTTTTCCAGTAATCATGTATGGATGTGAGAGTTGGACTACAAAGAAAGCTGAGCACCGAAGAATTGATGCTTTTGAACTGTGGTATTGGAGAAGACTTTTGAGAGTCCCTTGGACTGCAAGGAGATCCAACCAGTCCATCCTAAAGGAGATCAGTCCTGAACACTCATTGGAAGGACTGATGCTGAAGCTGAAGCTCCAATACTTAGGCCACCTGATGGGAAGAACTGACTTATCGGAAAAGACCTTGATTCTGGGAAAGATTGAAGGCAGGAGGAGAAGGGGACAACGGGGGATGAGATAATTGGAAGGCATCACTGACTAGATGGACATGAGTTTGAGTAAGCTCTGGGAGTTGATGTTGGACAAGGAAGCCTGGCATGCTACAGTCCATGGAGTTGCAAAGAGCTGGACATGACTGAGCGACTTAACTGAACAAAGCTTTGTGGGATTCAGCCTAGGTCCATTGTTTCTGAAAACAGAAAAGTACTGGGTCAGCAAAGAGTGGTCAGTGGGTAGCTAAATTCTAACAAATTCTATTTTCTATATCCCCTTGCCTAGGATTGCCATATACTTGTCTCCTAATCAGGACACTTTGAGACCTAAAAGGAGACTTTAATAATAATTATACCAAGTCAACAGAAGCAAATGATAACTGAGTCAGGCAAACAGAACTATGGTCACCCTATTCAGGCCCCATAATGTGAAGGTTCTGAGTAACTAGAAATCACTGACCTATCCAAAACATCTGAAGAGCCCCATCCAAGAAGGCTTCCCTGGTAGCTCAAATGGTAAAGAATCTACCTGCAATGTGGGAGACCCAGGGTCGATCCCTGGGTGGGGAAGATCCTCTGGAGAAGGGCATGGTAACCCACACCAGTATTCTTGCCTGGAGAATTCCATGGACAGAGGAGCCTGGCAGGCTATGGTCCATGGGGTCGCAAAGTGTCTGACATGACTGAGTGACTAACACTTTCACCTTCTTTCAACCAAGAATGCAAGGATTACAGCTGCATTGTAATTTTTGTATTCAATCCTTTCATCCTTCCCTTTTCTCTCTTTCCTTCTGGAACCCACTCTTTTCTTTTCACCCTTCCCTTTTCTGCCCTCCCTCCCTTCTTCTATCCTTCCTTTCTTCTTTCCGTCCTGTATTTAGGATTACTAGATACTAGTTCCTATGCAGAACCTGAATATAAACCAGAAATGGTCTGCATTCATGGAACAAGTGGTCTGAGGGAATACCAACATTAATAAAAAAGTCACGGATAAACAATTGAATTATGAAAAGGCTATAAATGAGGTTCTAGTGCATAGTGCTTAAGATGTGTATATAAATCATACAGTATTCAATTAAGAGTCAGTAAATAAGGTAGGATGCTGCTGCAGATAATGAATCATGATGGTCATCCCACTGAAGGCACCATCTCTCTGCTGTTTAAGCCATATGAACAACTGAATGCTCCCTAAAAAAACTTCACTTTTCAATCTCATTTTCATTAATCCCAAGAGTATCAAGCTTCTGTGGTTTGATTTTCAATTTAAAAGAATACTGCAAATTCAGTCACTTTTATCCCCTGTATATTTGAGTAACTAATAGGCAACCAAGGCTTACACCCCAGAGACAAGGAAAGCAATTGTTTTGTCCATAATATGGCTGAGGAAATATGAGGTTTGGCTCAGTCTTAATGTCTTTCTTCCTTGGAAAGGAGGTACCATATGTGGATGTTGTTGTCTCATCACTAAGTTGTGTCTGACCCTTTCGCAACCCCATGGACTGTAACCCACCAGACTCCTCTGTTCTTGGGATTTGTCAGGCAAGAATACTGGAGCGGGTTGCCATTTCCTTCTCCAGGGGATCTTCATGATCCAGGGATCAAACCCGCGTCTCCTCATTGGCAGGCAGATTTGTTATTACTGAGCCACCAGGGAAGCCCCGTGTATGTGGATGGGTGCTTAGTCGCTCAGTTGTGTCCAACTCTTGGCAACCCCATGGACTGTAGCCTGCCATGCTCCTCTGTTCATGGGTACTCTCCAAGTAAGAATAATGGGGTGGGTTGCCATGCCCTCCTCCAGGGGATCGTCCCAACCCAGGAATTGAACCCAGGCCTTCCACATTACAGGCATATTCTTTACTGTCTGAGCTACCAGGGAAGTCCGTGCATGTGGATATTATTATATTAATATTGAAAATGGGGAAACACAAGAGGGAGAGCTAAACAGACTCCATAAAAGAGAGAACAGAGCCTGCCACACTCCCTGTCAGAGTCCTTTTCTTTTATCACCAGGCGTGGCTCCCTACTTCTTGTCAGGTTAGCTCTAAACCAAGCCTTAAAGTTCACTAAGGCATCCGGAATTTATATTGTGCTACTTAAAATCTGAATAATTCTGATTCTGGCTGAAATCTCCTTCTAAGTTTTCTGTGGGGAGAATTTTGCCAAACAAGTTAACATAGTGAAGTAGATTGTTAGAGGTTGGGTTGTGAGATAGTTAGATAATATTTTAAGTGACTACCAAACGTGTTAGAAACCCTCATTTATGTACAAACAAATGTGGAAATTAGAAATCACTGCTTTATTTCTTCTGAAACAAATCTGTGGAAACTTAACAAAATATGATGTTGGGGTTTCCTTGGTGGTCCAGTGGTTAAGAATTCACCTGCCAATGCAGGGGACACAGGTTCAATCCCCAGTCCAGGAAGATCCCACAGGCCACGAGCCAACTAAGCCCATTCACCATAACTACTGAAGCCCTTGTGCCCCAGAGCCTGTGCTCTGCAACAAGAGAGGCCACTGTGATGAGAGGCCTGGACACACAACTAGAGAGTAGCCTCCACTCTCCACAACGAGAGAAAGCCTGCACACAGCCATGAAGATTCAGCACAGCCAAAAATAAAAATAAATAAAATTTTAAAAGAAGAAAGAAAAATACTTTGTTTAAATTTCTCCTCAAACTTGTGGTAGTAAGCCTGAGGTTAAAAATGAAAGTTTACATTTCTGATTTAGCACTAATATTTCTCTTATTGTAACTCACAAAATGTTGGCTATGAGTGATAAACACAGTGTCCTAATTTGCTGTTGCCACAGAGGTGCTTAATGATCTCTGCAGGCAATGTCATGGCACTCATGTTTTTGCACAATGAGGAAACTCTTTTCTCAACCAGGACTTCAAAAGGGAAATAAGCCTTTCTGCAAAATGGAGTCTTCCACACCATTCCAACCCCAAAACACCACAATTCATAAAAAATCTACTCTATCAAGAAGACCCAAAAATTGCAGCATCACAGAGCTGATGGCAGCAATTCTTAGAGACCATTGGAGAGGAAAAAACCTTTACCAAACTCGGTTAATAGAAATTCAATATTTAAAGGCTTTATTTTGAGTGAGTGTATAAGCATAAAGTATGCCTTAGTAGTAGTGCCTTTGAAACAAGAGCAAGATGCTCTGGAATAGTATGAATGAAAGTGAAAGTGAAAGGGCAAGTGGCTCAGTCGTGTCTGACTCTTTGGGACCCCATGGACTATACAGTCCATGGAATTCTCAGGCCAGAATACTGGAGTGGATAGTCTTTCCCTTCTCCAGGGGTTCTTCCCAACCCAGGGATCAAACCCAGGTCTCTAGCATTGCAGGTGGATTTTTTACCAGCTGAGCCACAAGGGGAGCCCAAGAATACTGGGGTGGATAGCCTATCCCTTCTCCAGTGGATCTTCATGACCCAGGAATTGAACTGGGGTCTCCTGCGTTGCAGGTGGATTCTTTACCAACTGAGCTATATATTACTCGGTAATATTACTCAGAATACTATGGTGCATCTAGAAAAAAAGGCCTAAACCCAAACTGGTCCCTTAAGCTCGCCACCAGTTAGGGTCATTACCAGTGCCTTCTGACTGATGAACTGGAAATGAATTTTCAGGAACTTTTGCCTATAACCAGGCGGTAACTGGTAAAGAATCTGCCTGCAATGAAGAAGACCCCGGTTTGATTCCTAGATCAGGAAGATCCTTTGGAGAAGGGATAAGCTATCCACTCCAGTATTCTTGGGCTTCCCTGGTGGCCCAGATGGTAAAAAATTTGCCTGTAATGCAGGAGACCTGGGTTCAATCCCTGAGTTGGGAAGATCCCCTGGAGGAGGGCATGGCAAGCCACTTCAGTATTCTTGCCTGGAGAATCCCCATGAACAGAGGAGCCTGGAGGGCTACAGTCCATAGGGTTGCAAAGAGTTGGACACAGCTGAGCGACTAAGCACAGCACACAGGTGATAATATTGCAAAATGTCATTTTCTCCCCACCCCCTAAAAAAGGTTTATTGCCTTTTTAAGCCTTAGTTTAATGAAATAAAAGATCCCTTTGATTTAGTTGAACTAGGCAATTCCACATTAACATTAGAGGCAAGATCCAGGTATGTGGAGACCCAGGTAAGAAGACCCCAGCAAATTGTTTTAACTGGGCTAACTTCTACATGGGCTTCACCGATAGCTCAGTTGGTAACGAATCTGCCTGCAATGCAGGAGACCCCAATTCAATTCCTGGATTTGGATGATCTGCTAGAGAAGGAATAGACTACCTACTCCAGTGTTCTTGGGCTTCCCTTGCAGCTCAGCTGGTAAAGAATCTGCCCACAATGCAGGAGACCTTGATTTGATCCCTGGGTTGGGAAGATCCCATGGAGAAGGGAAAGGCTACCCACTCCAGTATTCTGGCCTAGAGTATTCCATGGACTGTATAGTCCATAGAGTTGCAAAGAGTCAGTCATGACTGAGCAACTTTCACTTTCACTTCAACTTCTACATGGATGTCTAACCATTTTCAATAGTATGTAACACATTGGTATGGTAGTCAATGTTTTTTACAAAATTATTCTAAGGGAGAAAATATTAGGATTTCTACAAGTTCTTTGTATATTTTATAATGTTCATACTAGAATAGTAAAGTATGTTGAGTTATGAATAAGTAAGGATAATTGGAAAGCATATCAAAGTGTTTAGTGCTGGAACGTGAGATTTAAAAAGCTGAGGGCCATTTCTCTATACTAGAAGATCCTTAAAAAGTGATCATGTCTTTCTTTGCCCAACTAAGTTCTTGAAATGATGCAGGAGGGAGAAGAAGGGTGAAGGGAAGGGCTCTTGGCTAGTATCTCTGTATTAAGATTTAGGTTACAGCCAGATGCCTACATGTGCATTTTTGTAAACCACCTGTGTTTATTTTGAACAAAGCTCATTCTCTATTTTGCAATATCTAAGATTTTTAAACATCCTGAGGTGACAATGTATGATAAAAAGTAGAGCTAGTGAATTAACCAATTTGTAAATATCTTTTTAAAAAATAAATAATAGAAAAGTAACATCTAAGACATGGAATTGTTAAGCCATCTCTGAGTCAGGTATTGTTTATTGGCAGCAAAGGGGCAAAAGAAAGTATATAGAGATGGATGTATGCAATATGCTCATGTTTACACTTTGATGATAACCATTGATATTTGTGCATCTACTTTGGTTCTACCATAGGAATACATTGTTCAGTAGTTCAGTAGAAACAACTTCCTTGCTAATATTTTAATACTATAGACTGGATAATGAATTCTCCTAGAAGCGCTAAAAACAGAAATGAAAAAGAAAATAGGAGACTGTTAATAAATATCTGTTGCATAAACAAATGAATGAGTAATAAGTGGACATGGGGCTATGAATTTTGTATTGCCATACTCTGTTTTAGACCATTTTTATCTATTAAACATAAAACTTCAGGACCTGATTATAAGGAACAACTTCAGCGAGGCAAGTGTTCAGGCTCCTTTCATACAGATACAAGCTTGACCTCATCACCTTCTCATCCATTACCAGATCCATTTGGAAGAAGCCCTGATACCTGCTAAGGAATTCTGGCTTTTCTTATTTGTAGGCTCACTATAGCATAGACTGACTCAAACCTTGTTTACCGGGAAAGACAGAATCAGCTGGAGAAAGTTTAGCTTCTGAGGAGGAAAGCAGTTGTCTTGTGGAGCCTGAGAAAATTTATCTAGTCCAAAACATGCCCCTCTTTCCCTCGGACACAAACCTAGCCTTTCTCATTCTTGTTCATTCTGGCTTTGTTGTGATGCCCACAAGCAATGCTGTTGTTATTTCAATCACTAAGTCATGTCTGACTCTGTGATCCTATGGACTGAAACATGTCAGGCTCCTCTGTACTCCAGTATTTCCCAGAGTTTGCTCAAACTCTTGGCCATTGAGTCGGTGTGCTACCTAACCATCTCATCCTCTGTCACCCCCATCTCCTTCTGCCCTTGGTCTTTCCTAGCATCACAGTCTTTTCTGATGAGTTGGCTCTTCACAGCTGGTGAACAAAATATCAGAGCTTCAGTTTCAGCATCAGCCCTTCAAATGAATATTCAGGGTTTATGTCCTTTAAGATTGATTGGTTTGATCTCCTTGCAGTCCAAGGGACTCTCAAGAGTCTTCTTCAGTACCACAGTTCAAAAGCATCAATTCTTTGGTGCTCAGCCTTCTTTACGGTCCAACTCCCATATCCATACATGAATACTTGAAAAACCATAGCTTTGACTATACAGCGCTTTGTCAGCAAAGTGACATCTTTGCTCTTTTTATCTAGTTTATGTTCCAATTTCTCCATTTCTCTTTTTTGTTGTTGTTTCTCATAACTTTATCAAGTGTTGTAGGAAAGCTTTTGTCAGTTATAACAAAGAAATTTACAAATTGGTTAATTCACCAGCTCTACTTTTTACATTGTCACCTCAGGACATCTAAGAAGCCCAGATGTTATGAGATAAAGAATGAACACTGTCCACAATAAACAAAGGCACTTTACAAAAATGCACTATGGTTATAATCTAAAACTATCTTCTACCTTAAAAAAAAAACAAAAAACAAAACCAGCATCTTAGCCATGGGATTGTTACACCTTCTCTGAGGACATCAGCGCTTGTGCATTTATGTTGGCAGCAGAGGGGCAGAAGGAAGGGGGGAATGAATGTGGATGTGTTCCTATTTATGTTCTGATGAGAACCACTGATGTGTGTACATCTCATGGCTGTACCATCGGAATGCATTGTTAAGTAATTCAGTGGAAACATACCTCCTTGCTAATACTTTAATAGTGTATATTGGATAATGAATCCTCTTAGAAGCACTATACTTTGTGTGCGCTGTTGCTTTATGTCTCATTTTCAATTGAACATTAAGGGAATGTAGTATTTTAATCATAACTCTGCCAATATCTTCATCTAGAAGCCTGTTGCCATTTTTGTCTTTTCTGAAATTTTTGTCACCCAGACCTTGCAAACTTCTAGAAGCAATATAACCTAAACCACAATTAACATCCATTGTGCCCAGATGTATGGCCTCTATTACTGATCTCCAGGGAAAGAAACCAAGGCTCCTTGGAGAAATGGCTGATTCCAGTCTAAGAGAGAAAGGAAACCAGTGAATCTGGGACCTCTTTTGCCAGAAAGCAAAAGTGCCTGCAAAGATTAATGGCATTGTGCCAAACATCCAGGAGCCAATCTGGAGAACCTGTCACTGGTCAAACAATTTTGACCTCAAAAAGAATAATGAGTTTAGTGGATTGAAACAGATCAAATCAATGAAAAATCAATGTGTGCATAATGATACTATAAAAACAAAAGTCATAGAAAACTCATTTATCACTATTTGAGGTAAGAATTAACACAACACCTCTTTTTGAAAATTGGGAAATAAAGGAAAAGAATTGATCATTTACCTTGCCTTTCTAGCAGGCACTAGGTTTCCGAGTAAAAACCCACTTGGTGACAGAAAGCTCTTCTTTGCATAGAAATGTCAGCTAACCAATGAAGAGGGAGTGGTAGAACTTTAAAAACACTTTAGAAACTCGAATTAAATTAACTGCTTCAGGCAAAGATGATCAATTGGTATCAAAACCAGTAGGTGAAAGGTTTTACAGTAATATATTCATATGGTGCAAAGTAATACTGTACAGATTAGTTCCTCGTCCCAAGACAAAAACATAATTCTACAATGGAGGGACTGAATTACTCTTACTAAATTTAATCCAGAGGCCAATATTAGTATCATTAATGGTGAATCAACCAAATATTATGTGTCTTTTGGAAAATCACAATATTATATATCTAAAGCAATTAAAAGCCAGGAATGTTTAACTTGAATCTATTTAGCCTTTTGATATGACCTCCTGTATGTAGGAAATATGTGGGCTATCACAGTTGACACATGTAGAAGGCAATACATTCTACAGTGCAACTGATCTGTTCTCTTTAACAAGTCAGCGTCGTAAGAAAAAAGCCACAGGTATGAACTGATGGATTGCAAAGTGTGCCGATAAATGCTTCGCACTCAATTCAGAGAGATATTAGAAGTTGGATTTGCAGTATTTGTTGATTTTCATGCTGTAAACAGCCCCACCAAGGCAATTTCAGGGTACATGTATGATTTCAAATAGCTCACAAAATCTTTCGCACACAGTTGGAGCCAGCTGTGGCATGCCACTGCTTGGAGGGCTTTGCCTGGCTCCGTGTGGTCCTGGATTAATTCTTAAAATAAAAAAAAAAAAAAAAACACTGTAAACATAAAAGTCACTTAAATATCATTTGGGAGAATATTTGATGAGTTTACCATCTAATAACTGGAGAAGGAAATGGCAAACCACTCCAGTACACTTGCCTGGAAAATCCCAAGGACAGGGGAGCCTGGCAGGCTGCAGTCCACGGGGTCGCAAAGAGTTGGACACGACTGAGCAATTTCACTTCACTTCACTTCACTTCACCATCTAATAAAATGAGAAGTTGGACACCATTACTAGAAAAAGAAGCAGGTTGCAGAATACCATATACAATATGATCTCATTTTTGTGTAAAATATCCTAGAGAGGCATAGATAAATATGCAATAAGGTGTGGACAATGGTCACTCCTGAGTGATGAGAATGTGCTGGTTTGGGGATATTTTCTCTAAAATTTAGCAATATACCTCTACAGATCCTCTAACATTTGGCTCTAATGTCATAGAGATATTTTAAAAAGAGAGATGATAAATGAGGCAAAAAGAAGATCTTGGAGCAGGGAGGTATCATGTGGATGGTGTTGGAGGGACCGATGTTTCTTCTTTCATCCTTTGAGGAGCCCTTTTTGGGCATGGGTTCTCACTGAGGCCGCTAAAGAGGAAACAGGCTGCATTTGTAGAAAGTCACAAATAAAATAGGAATTCCTGGCTCATAAGTTTGCCCTTCTTTCAAGTTCTCTATGACCACTGCAGCCCAGTCCTTTGTGGGTTCTTTCTCAGCTCTAGTCTGACAGGGCACTTTCTAACTTGTTTGCTCACTCAGTCGCTCACTTCTTTACTCTGTCCATTGTTCTTGATCCCCGGCTCCCTGGCAGGCTGACATAGACACTGGACTTGGAAAAATGGATGTGTGTTGCCCTGCCCTCAGCACCTCACTGGGAACCAGCTTATTCCTCTTCCTTTTCTGCATTATGGGAGAGTTTTGAGGGCAAAGGCCATCACTCATTTCTCTTACTTTCTGTTGCAAACTTCAGCATGGGACCATTTAAATACTAGGTATTCATAAGATAATTATTGACTATAAGATGGACTGACTGTGTAATTGTAACTTCCTAAGGCAATAAACATACCAACTAGTATAGGAAATTGGCTGGTTTTTGACTTGATACTCCCCTTGGGGGGGGGGGGAAGGCAGTATATGATATATGTAGATATCTATTTAGATATATATTTGAGCATCATCTCTTAACATACACATTTCTTTATTTATGAATTGTTTACACGTCACATGCCACCATCTATATTTTTCTTATTTTTACATGACAAATTATTTATACATCTATATTTTTCTTATTTTTACATGACAAATTATTTTATTTTCATGCCTCTGAAAAATGCTAGACTAAACTAGCATCCTTTTTACCCCTTTTTCCTTTCTGCCCTCATTCCTAAATCCACATAGACAAGTGTAAAATTCTCATAAAAAGAGAGAAGATATGGAAATCATCACCCCTGGAGTTAAAGGCAATTTTCCTGGGCACCTCCCTCCCTGCCCCCTACGTGTGGAGGAAATGGCATTGGATGAGCCTGCTCACATATCCCCCACTCACACACACCCACACGTCTTCAATCTGGAATGCAAGCCAAGTGAATGTAGCCTTGTTACCCACTGCATACATAATGCCAGCCGCAAGGCAGCTTCTAAATGATTCCAGATGTGCTCTCTTCATGTTGCCAGAGAGAAAAAAACTTTGAGCTCCTGTCATTTCAGCAGAGAGCTTACTCCGTGATTGCATCTGGATGAAATAAGGAAGAGCTATCTGGACTGGTCTATTACCCATGCAGGTAAGAAAGGAATAGAAACATCCTTTCTGTCAAGTTGAATGGCCTCATGGTTTAGCACTCTTAGACTCTGGTTTAACATCAAGATGTCTCAGGCTTTAAATGAAATGTCAAATATAATTTGGCTGTGGATTCCTAAGATATATGATTGCCCTTGGAGAAAACTTGATAACTCAGCGTTCCTGTGTCAAATGTGTATCTACCTGATAGTGCATTTTATAAAGCTGGTGACGCCACAAAGAAAAACTTTATGTCCATGAGACAAAGGCCACTGTTCAGAGTTCTCTTTGAGAATCTAACCTTCACAGAATATGAAATCCAGTACTAAAATGCAGATACTTTCAAAATCTTTAGACACAGGTGGCCACAGCCATGACAACAAATCACACATATTCCTTTCCTTTCAAAGTCTTCTTTCTGAGTGCCTCGTTTCACTGCCTCTAGATTGGCATTACTTTTCTTCATTTGTTGGAGAATCAGACCCAATTCCAAAATCCAACTAAAAAAAGTAAAGAAAATAAATATATAGCTGCCTGTTTCTTTACAGTAAAAGACTTTCACAATTTAAACTTGGAAGTGCAGAGGGACTGGCAGCTTTTGGACAGTGGAGATAGGGTAGTAATTGCAATCAGAAGACTCACAGTCTGGCCTAAAGTGATTTAGGAAAACTAGCGTGCAGGTAACGAAATCTGACAGCCTGAGCATTGAATAGATGTAAACATTTTGGTGGAATTTGATCCACCAAAGAGAAGAGTCTTTCTCTCACTGACACACTCCAGCGTGAGAAGTTCCAAACTACAGCCAGTGGGCTGAATGCAAACTCTGCCGTGAAGTGTGTCTGTGGGAGGAGCAAGGAACCATTCTGTTAGGAACAAAACTGCTTCTTATTGACATTTAGATGAGCCTGACTGCTCTGATCCATTACCTTGAATAATTAGACCAGCAAAGGAACGTTCTATGCTTTAAGCTGTGTCTTCTGAAACCTTTGTTGAAGTCCTTCAGAATGTGACCTTATTCTGAAGGTGTGTCTTTACAAAGAAATCAAGAGAACATGAGGTCATCATGGGCAAACCCTATTCCAACACGGCTGGTATCCGCACAAACAGGGGAAATTTGGACACAGAGACAGAGAGACGCACGCGTGGGAAGGTGATGTGAAGATGCAGAGAGAATGTCATGTGCAAATGGAGGATCACAGTGAGGCACCCGCACCTCAAGGAAGCCTGAGGCCAAGGGAAACTGAAAGACAGCCAGGGAGCAGAGCCTTCTCTAGTGTCTTTAAAGGCAGCATGGGCTGCAAACACGCTGATTTCAAGCTTCCAGTCTCCAGAACTGTGAGATAATACATTTCTATTGTTCTAAGCCACCCAGTTTGTAATATTGTGTTATGAAGCACTAGCAAATATAGAGGCAAGTATTACCATTTATATGTTGCAGATGTAAAAACTGAAGCACATCAAATCAAACCTATATTGTAAAACAATCATCAACCAATTAAAAATATAAAAACAATTAAAAAAAACTGAAGCAGAATTCAAATTCAGCTCCATCGGACTTCAGGACTCATACAACTACTGCAGTATTTTCAAACTGGCTTCCACAAGACTGGGATTCATATACAGATGCCTCAAGTTCAAAACATTCAACCCAAAAAATTCTTAATTTTCTATTTGCATTTTAACTTTTTAAAAATAATGATTATACATAGACTTATCTTAATGACTATCTAATAACCAAACATTACTCCATGATTTCTGTGTCCAAGCTTGTGTTGTGTTGGTGATGGAGTTGGTACTAATTAACACAACTTTAATTTTTAATTGTCCCAGGATAATGGAAAAAGTACAACATATTTATTGTGTAAATAGTAATTTTGGCACAATGTGAATTCTGAATAGTGTCACAGTCATCAGTATGAAAAAAAGTCACAATAGCTGAAACAAAGGAACTCTGGGCAAATTGAGTCATCATCACAAAACACAAATAGTACCCTTATGATGACTTCCAAAGGGCTGTGCCTTGGCAGTCAGAGCCATAGTAATGCCCAGAACAATTTTTCTTCAAATATCACCATCACATATGAGTTGTATCATTAATGTAAGTTTTATTAGGTTGCATATTTGTTTCTATTTAATTAATAACTTTATTATACTTATCATTGTGCTAAGAACTAGAGACATTAAAAAACTTACATCTACTTTTATAACTATACAAGTGGTAGAGAATTTATCGAGATATTTGCAGTCTGCAGGGCCCACCTCTTCTGTCCCAGTGGTTAATCAGGTGCTTTGTATTCTCATCAGGAGCATTTGTGGGGCCACAAGTGGAGCTACTAGAAAACCACATCACAAAGGGGTTTTTGTAAAGACCTCACTTATTTATGCTGAGTACACCAGCAGGGTGGGAAAGGGACAAAGCTTCTCATCAGAGTTAGAGGAAGGTATAGAGAAAATAATTTTCCCAAGCCTGGGGGCGATAAGGCTCTGAAGGTCTCTCAAGTAGTGGGATTCATGTCTTACCCCTTCTCAGGACGAGGCTTGGGAAATGGGATAAATGACTGCTTGGACAATTGGATACTATGGATCTGGAGTCCAATTTCTGTCCCCCAAACATGGTCTAGAGGGAGCAGAGCAGTAGACTTTAAGATTCCCTAAGAACTTGGATGAGGCCATCTCACTGGTTACTAACATGGCTGACGGCTTACATGCTTTGTCACTGCCTAAGACCCTTGCAATATCTTTATACAGCCTTTAGTAGATGTGTCAGCTAGGCTGCAAGGAGCCCTTAAAAGACTGAGATTCAATTTTCTGTTGGCCTGGCAGGACTATTCAATCTGAATTAAGTACATAAAGTAAAGGAACACGTCTGGCACACTCAAATGGTCTACATACTTATTTAATTAATGCTATAATTTAAAATTATCTAGGTTAATACTTTGGGTCTGAATTTTTTTCTTCTCCTTCTAAATGAAGCCTGAATAGTTCTAGGTTTAAACTGCATGGCATTACTCAGAGTTGTCTTGATATGGTAGTAACTAATGGCTGAGCATGAGTTAATCTCCCTCCTAGCTAGCTATCACCTTGGAAACCGAGAAGCAGGGCCCGGAGGGATAAGGCAAGTGGATTCATAGACTTAAACAACAATTTCAGATAATAAGAGATGAAATGTCACAGATAGTTCATGATTAATTGCCAAATGAGTTACAAACAGTATCTGCTTAAAAACAAGCGCTCTCTGTATTTCCTCACGTTAGAGCTTTATAGAACATTTCCAGATATCTGCTTCACTCTTATGTGGCCATGTGAACCTGCAGCACCACCACCAAATAAATCTTTTGCCACCTATTTACCACTGTCTGTCACCCCTCTAGAGGGGAACATAGAAGGTGAAGATATCCAAGAGAGTAAAATTCTAAAGGTAAATGGGGTGACCTGAGGGGTCTGGGCAAGGTTTTATTTCTGCTCACAGAACTGAGTCCAACAGCCAATTTCCAGGCTCTGTCTGAAAATCTTTCTCCAACCAGCCCTCCTCTCCAAGTCTATCCTACCTAAAGTAGGCCTTTGTTACTGCTCATCTAGGCCTGGAACAAATCTCTAGCTGTCCTCCCTCCTCGCCATCCTAGGTGCCTTCTGTCTAGCAAAGTATATCACATCACATCCCCGCCACATCCCTATGCTCTGGTTCCAAGTGGCCTTTGCAGTTTTAACACCCCTCTGCTCCCCACAGACCTGACTTGCAAATCTGCTGTCCTTTGAATTCACCACACTCTCTGTCATCAGACTTGTTCTCACATCCCTGCCTAGAGTTTCCTCCTCACTCCCTTCAGAACCCACTCCTCCTGAATGCCTGGCCACCTGAGGTCCCCCTGCCATTCCCCGCCTTGAATCTGCTGATGGCCTAGCTCCATTAACAGTTATCAGTGTGGCTCAGAATATTTTGTATTGTGTGCTGTTGTCCCAGAATCTAGGCTAACACTGAACAACAGGTAAGTACTGGCATTCTAGAGAGAAGCTGAAGACCCTTAAGCCATCCAGGCTGTGAAAGAACTCTAGAAATGTGAAAGGAGTTTCAGTAAATGAATAGAAAGTCCTTGGCTTTTCTCAGCCAAGAGGTTGAAGAAAGGGCTTGATGAGCATTATTTATAGATCCTGGGTATAGCTGCAAGAAGGAGAGGATGGAAGCTCACTCCCCAGCAGGATGTTTACCTTACCATAGAATCGCAGGCCTTAGAGCAGCTGGGGACCCAAGTGAGACCCAGAATGAGCTTTCTTGGAAGAGATTGCGTTGGGAACATCTGTGGACACAGAGATTGGACCTGCTTGTAATACCAGAGCAGCCCAGGATGACACTGAGAGGGCAGCAGGCAGCATCAGAAAAGTGTGGGGCCTGAGGGTACATGAGAGTTTCCCTCTGCCAAGGGCAAGGCTGAGAGGATGGCCAAGTGAGAGGCAAGTGAGATTGATGAGATCCTGCCCAAGAGGGCTGGATGTCTGTTTGGGCAGGACTCCTTAGAGAGATAAAGGTTAGAAAGGAGCTGCCAAGGGTCATCCAGAGATTGCGGCCATTGTGCTAGCAAACTGCCCTGCAGAAACCCCATTGTTGGACGTCGGCTGGTGGCTCTGGGCAGCAAGCCCTTTGAACCACCTACAAGGTGCCTCCCATAGCATTTGGACACCTGCTGCCACCTCGGGCAGGGATGCCAGCCTTACAGACCATCAGCTGTGTGGTGGTGGCCCCCCTTATCTTTGCAGTGTTTAATGCCTGACCTTACCTCTCCTGGCCCCATCTCCAACTCTGGAGGAAGATAAAACAGAATAGGAAAGGTGATAGAGAAAGAATGGATCAGACTGCCTTCTATCCTGGTCACCAAGACGTAAGTTAAACAGTTGCTTTGAGTGAATAAGAGAAGTTTTCAATTAAAAGAGACCTTAGAGTTTGGAAAAGGACAGAATTAGGCTTTTAAATGTTCAAAAAGGACTTTATATTGTCAAAAAGAAGTAAAAGGAATTGGATCGTTATGGAAACTGCTGGAGATGTCATCAAGAGGCAAAGAATAGAAATGCTGAAGGAAACAGTAAGATAATAACAAAGTTGTTTCCTATTTATACTCTACAAAGTTCATGCAAGTAAAAAAATTGTTTTATTTGTTAAATATATGTGTGTGAAAGGTATGCATGTGTATATATGTACATTTATGTATATATATGTGTAAAAAGGAGATATATGTATGTATGTACACATACATATCTTTTTAGTCTGTAGCTTTTTGAGGAAAGAAGTTCATTTATTATTTTTATACCTTCAGCCTCTGGCACACTATTTATGGTGAGATGCAGTGAAGGGCGACCTGGGTGGATACAAACATACTTTGCCTGGTGCATTCACAAGTGTCATGCTGTCAGACACAGCAACCTTGGGACCACACCTTGTTCTCTCGTCCCACAGGTCATTTCCAATCAATACTGTGAACCCAGGTGGAATTCTAAGAAGGCCTGGAGTCATGTCATCCTCTCAACTCTACTAGTCTTCCAAAGGCCCACCGAGAGATGAGGTGGTAAATCCTGTGACCAGGGGCACACTCATATGTCACTCACTCCCTTTGTCTAAGGATTTCGACCTGTCAGCTATGTCCAAATGACAAATGTGCTCAATATGAAGATGGAAACTCCTAAGGCATCTTTTACAAAAAATGACTTCTCTGCACAAATAGGCTTATGTGATATCAGCAGCAAATGAAATATCTACAGTAGAACTGGAAGGTAAAGTGGGCAGAGAAGAGGAAGCAGCTTTGGAGCATTTTCCTGAATAGGCTAATTAAAGGTGTTGTTCACATCATCTGTTGCTATGAAGCACATTACCCCAAATGCAGTAGCTTTATCTGGCTCACATTTTATGGGTCAAGGGTTTAGCAGAGGCTGGACTGTTGACTTGAGCTCTGAACCATGTAGCATCAGCTGGGGCAGCTGAGGAAGAAGGGTTCGCATCCAATATCTTTGCTTACTGCTCTGAGGCCTGGACAGGACGCCTGCCAGTTGGTTCTTGCAGATGGCTGGGAGCCCAGCTGTGGCTGCCGGCCAGAGAGCTGACACTTGGTCTCCCCATGAGGTTTGATCTTCTCCCAGCAGGTGGCCAGGTTTCAGAGAAAGCATCTCAACAGTGAGTATACCAAACGGCATAGGCACCTGCTGCAAGGCTTCTTATAACTAATCTCAGCAGACCCAGTGCGTCATTTCTGCCTCATTCTTTAGTCCAAGCAAAGCAAGTCAGTAGGCAAACAGAATTAGATTCCATTTCTCATTGACAAGAATAACAAAGAATGGCCATTCTAATCTACTACAGAATGAAAGTCTTAGGTGCTCAATCATGTCTGACTCTTTCTGCAACCCCATGGACTGTAGCCCTCCAGAATCCTCTGTCCCTGGAATTCTCCAGGCAAGGACACTGGAGTGGGTAGCCATTCCCTTCTCCAGGAGATCTTCCCAACCCAGGGATAGAACCTGGGTCTCCCACATTGCAGGCAGATTCTTTGCTATCTGAGCTATCAGAGAAGTCTATTGAGAAGTATTACACATGAAGGAGGAATATGCCGCTCCCCACTTCAGCTAGTCCTTCCTCCACTTCATTTTTATGTAAACATGATACAGAATGAACATGATAATGAGATAAAAGCCAGCCTTCTTTGTGTCCAGAGCCAACTAACTGTTAACACCTTGAGCAAGTCAATTAATTTCTCAGAAAGATGAGATTTCCCCGGGTTTTTGTCAAGTCATGGGTCACATGCTTGTGGAGCAGGCAAGCCAAACCCAGCCCACAAGTTTGCTCAGTGTGAACACTGGTAACACACATATACATACATTTATACCCAGCCGTATAGGTACATGGCAACCCACTTCAATATTCTTACCCGGAGAATCCCCATGGACAGAGGAGCCTGGCAGGCTCCATAGGGTCACAAAGAGCTGGACATGACTGAAGCGACTTAGGATACATATAGCTACATATGTTCACATATATGCATACACATATGAAGGCAATATTTACTTAATTGCCACATTTAAAAACTAAATGATGTCTTTTAAAATTCAGAAAATCTAGCAAAACTGTATATGCTTTCTAGCATGGCAAAAACTGCCTGGTATCGATGGTCAACTTTGGTCTTTGAGGGGACATGGGCTATCACTCTTGTGTTCCTACATCACTCATGCATGTCTCAGGCCAGAGTAAGATAGATATTAGAGTTTGCTTCTTAACCACATGGTATAATGGTTAAAAGCACACAGATGCTGGCTTTGATGGCATGTATTCAAATCCTAGCTTTGACATTTATATGACTTTAGGGAAATTATTTAACTTCTTGCCTTAGTTTCATCATCTGCCTAATAAAGATAAAAATAGTGACCTTCCTAACAAGGTTTTCTGAGGATTAAGTGAATTTACACACATTAATACATAATTAATATAATTATATATGTAGAACAGCGCTTAGGATATATTATATTCACTTGCACAGTATTGTAACATAGGAAGAATCAGATGAAAAGATTAATGTAAAATTACTTTGAAAATGTATAGGCATCATACACAAGTACTAGATTATTATATTTTTATTACGTGTAGTACAAAAGATTTCTGATAGGTGATTTTCTAGCATTCTCTAGAATACTTCCATGATAAGAAACTTACCTCCATTTGTGATAATCTTACAATTCATTTCATAGTTAATAGTTTTATTTTTAGAAAGTTCTTTCTTAAATTTAAGCCTACACAAAAATTGCTGTAACATATCTCCACATAACTAAATTTTTTCACTCCTGTGAACTGCATAAGGCTTATTTCCTGTACCTTGATTTCAGCACTGACTTCTTATTTTCTTTTATTGTTGTTCACTTGCTAAGCCATGACTGAGGCTTTGCCACTCCATAAGCTGTGGCATGCCTGGCTCCTCTGTTCTCTACTATCTCCTGCAGTTTTCTCAAATTCATGTTCACTGAATCAGTGACGCTATCCAACCATGTCGTCCTTGCCATTCCCTTCTACTTTTGCCTTCAATTTTTTTCAGCATCAGAGTTTTGAGCCAGCTTTTCACATCAGGTGCCCAAAGTATTGGAGCTTCAACTTTGGCATCAGTCCTTCCAGGGAATATTCTGGGTTGATTTCCTTTAGGGTTGCCTGGTTTGATCTCCCTGCAGTCCAAGGAACTCGCAAGAGTCTTCTCGAGCACCACAATTCAAAAGCAATAATTTTTCAGTGCTCAGCCTTCATTATGGTCCTACGCTCACATCTGGGCATGACTACTGGAAAAGCTATAGCTTTGACTATATGGACCTTTGTCACTGGAAAAGTGATGTCGCTGCTTTTTAATACGCTGTTGAGGTTTGTCATCTCTTTTCCTTCCATGGAGCAAGCATCTTTTAATTTAATGGCTGCAGTCACCACCTCCAGTGATTTTGGAGCCCAAGAAAATTAAATCTGTCACTGCTTCCACTTGTCCCCTTCTGTTTGCCAGGAAGTCATGGGACTGGATGCCATGATCTTATTTTTCTGAATGTTGAGTTTCAATCCAGCTTTTTCACTCCCCCTTTCACCCTCAAGAGGCTCTTTAGCTCCTCTTTGCTTTCTACCATTAAGTGGTTCATCTGCCTATCTGACTTTGTTGATATTTCTCCCAGAAATCTTGATTCCAGCTTGTGATTCATCCAGTCCAGCATTTTGCATGAAGTTAAATAAGGAATGTGACAATATACAACCTTGCCATACCCCTTTCCCAGTTTTGAACCAGTCAGCTGTTCTATGCCCAGTTCTAACTGTTGCTTCTTAACCCACATAGAGGTTTCTCAAGAGACAGGTGAAGTGGTCTGGTAGTCCAATCTCTTTAAGAATTTTCCACAGTTTGTTATGATCCACACAGTCAAAGGCTTTAGTGTAGTCAGTGAAGCAGAAGTTGATGTTTTTCTGGAACTCCCTTGCTTTCTCCATGATCCAACGAATATTGGCAATTTGATCTCTGGTTTCTCTGCCTCTGCAAAACCCAACTTGTACATCAAGAAGTTCTTGTTTTCTTACTAAACTATTAATAGTTTATTTTCTTCAAACATACATCATGTGTCATACATGATGCAGATGACCAGAAACATAACATTGACTAGCACCCACCCAGTTCCTACACAAGAGAAGCTTACAGACCGTGTACCTGCCAACGTGTACTGTAGGATGCCACATGCATGAACTGTTCTATTCTTTCTTGCATAAAAGTAATGTCACCTTTTCTTCTCCCATTTATTAAGTGCTTCATAAATCTTATGTCAAACAATTTTTAGAAGGATTCTGTGTAATAACCTTTATAATTGCAATTTTAGAGATGAGAAAACTGAGGTCTGTGCAGTGTTCTCTCCACACCGTCCATTTGATCTTTCATTTCCAGGCCTAGGGAGAGGGGTGAGCCCCAGAGTACACTTGAAAAAGCATTCAAAAGCTGAATAATCCAGACCTGGGCCAGCAGGGAGCTGAAGTTGCTCTGGCCAACACTGTTACCAAAGCAAAGCAGCTAGTTCAGTTCAAAGACAATGGAGCCTGTTAGAAAACAATGCATCTAGCTTGGAAGAGTGTGAGAACAGAAGGCTCCAAAAGGAGCATGTCCAGGAAAATAGGGAAATTATGAGCTGTCTGATATATCTGATTCTAATAACACTTGTACTAAGAAGCCATAGGAGTATATGAAGAATTAGTAATAGATATATAGAAAAACTATAAAAAATACACCAAACTTTTAATTGAAACAATTATTAAATCTGGAAAAAGAAGAAAGGAAACATAACTTATTCATAATATATAGCTCAAAAGTAAATGACACTTAGTGGTAATGAATTAACTAAATATATTTATATAACTATTACATATTGGGAGAATGGGAGGAACAGAGGAGAGTTGTTAAAGAATGCTAAACCTTTGCTATAGTTACAAAATAGTAATGACTAAAACAGGTAAGTCAAGAGATAACAGTATTAGCATATTACTCCAAAATCACTGCAGATGGTGATTGCAGCCATGAAATTAAAAGACGCTTACTCCTTGGAAGGAAAGTTATGACCAACATAGATAGCATATTAAAAAGCAGAGACATTACTTTGCCAACAAGGGTCCATCTAGCCAAGGCTATCATTTTTCCAGTGGTCATGTATGGATGTGAGAGTTGGACTATAAAGAAAGTTGAGTGCTGAAAAATTGATGCTTTTGAACTGTGGTGTTGGAGAAGACTCTTGAGAGTCCCTTGGACTGCAAGGAGATCCAACCAGTCCATCCTAAAGGAGATCAGTCCTGGATGTTCACTGGAGGGACTGATGCTGAAGCTGAAACTCCAATATTTTGGCCACCTCATGCGAAGAGTTGACTCATTGGAAAAGACCCTGATGCTGGGAGGAATTGGGGGCAGGAGGAGAAGGGAACAACGGAGGATGAGATGGCTGGATGGCATCACCGACTCGATGGACATGAGTTTGAGTAAACTCCGGGAGTTTGTGATGGACAGGGAGGCCTGGCGTGCTGCAATTCATGGGGTCGCAAAGAGCATCTGAACTGAACTGAACTGGTCTGATAGAAGAACAACTGAAAGAGTTGAAAAGGACTGCCTTTGGGGATCATGATTGGAGTGCAAAGAGATAAGGATGAGGACATTACAAGCCTTTTAGAAATACATTGACTTTTTAACTTTATGTAAATTTTACTTTACACAATAACCAAATGATAGAAATAGCCCCAAGAGCCCATTGATGGATTAATGGATAAGCAAAATGTTGTATATACATACACTGAAATATTATCCAACCTTTAAAAGGAATTATTTTCTTTGGCCACGCAGCATGCAGGATCTTATCCTGCTAAGGGATTGAACCCGTGCACCCTGCTGGTGCCCTCTGGAACAGAAGCATGGAGTCCTAATCACTGAACCACCAGGGAATTCCCTTAAAAAAAAAAGCAATTCTGACACATGTTACAACATGAATAAATTGTGAGGGCATTATGCTAAGTGAAATAAGCCAGTCACCAAAAGGCAAGTACTATATTGTTCCACTTATAAGAGCTACATAGAGTAACTCATAGTAAAAGTCATAGGAATAGAAAGTAGAAGGAGGTTTCCAGGAGCTGTGGGGGAAGGAAGAATGGGGAATAGTTTAATGGGTACAGAGTTTCAGTTTTGCAAGATGAAAAGAGTTCTGGAGATTGGTTGCCCAACATGTGAATATACTTAATGTTAACAAGCTGTATACTTTAAAAAGGTTATCTGTAATTTACCACAATTTTCTGAATTTTTTGTTGTTGTTGTTCTGTGCTTGGTTGCTCAGTTATAGCCATGTCTTTGCAACCCCATGGACTGTAGCCTGCCAGGCTCCTCTGTTCATGGGACTCCCCAGGCAAGAATACTGGAGTGGGTTACCGTGCTCTCTTCCAGGGGATCTTCTCAACTCAGGGATTGAACCCAGGTCTCCTGAATTGCAGGCAGATTCTTTACCATCTGAGCCATCAAGGAAGCCCAAGAATACTGGAGTTGGTAGCCTATCCCTTCTCCAGGGGATCTTTCTGACCCAGGAATCAGACCAGGGTTTCCTGCATTGCAGGCAGATTCTTTACCAGCTGAGACACCAGAGAAGCTCTTTTAAAAATTAAACAACAACAAAAACAATGTAGCCTGGTGATGGAATCATAACCAGGTGATATACAAATACCATTCAATGTGTCATGAGAAATGGAATAATCAAAATGGACACAAACAGTTAAAAGTGAAAAATTTAGCAACTAACTATGTGCTACTCCATGATATTAAAACCCTAGGCTTGATCTTTTTATCTATTCTACTGTCTCATACTATGAGTATATAATATAACTTTGCAGAAATTGAGCCTATAGTACAAGTTAGGAGATCTAAGCATGATGTAGCAGAAAAAGCACTGAGACCACCCCCCCATTTTTTTGCACCCTGCTAAAAAAAAAATTTTTTAAAAGAATGTTTAAAAGAGATCATAAATATGAAAGTATATTGCCATTTCTATTATACTCTGTAAAATAAGGACTTCTAGCAAAATTATACTTTTCCATAACTAAGATAGTATCTAGTTATGATTTAGAGTCTTCCTTAGGGCTCCTGAAATCACCCTATTTCCAAAGTGAACACATTATCTTCAAAGGTTCCTCTTACTGCAATTTATTTATTGCAACAAGCTAGGAGAAATCAAAAGTACTTCATCAGCAGTTGAAGGAGCCAGCTAAAGTCACCCTGAGCACAAAGAGACAGAGACTGTCTTTGACTTTTCAACAACTCCTGGTCACTCTGGGTGGACAGTCTACTTGACACCTGTACTTTCAGAAACTTTTTGTAAGTATAACTGATATTAGAGGCCTAAACCTCTAAAGAATAATTTAAGATATTCCTTGGGCTAACTTACATACTCAATAACTCAAAACCTTGAAAACTAGAAATATGACCACTGACAAACTCCTTGACATTAGCCTTGGTTATGGTTTTTTGGACTTGACACCAAAAAGAAAGAAAACAAAAGCAAAAATAAACAAGGAGGATGACATAAAACTGTAAAGCTCTGCACAACAAAGTAACCCACCAGCGAAACAAAAAGGCAATCAGCAGAATAGGACAAAACATTTGCCAATCATATATCTGATAAGTGGGTAATATCCAAAATACATAGAGAATTCATACAACTCAATAGTAAAAATATCTGATTAAAAAATAGGCAGAGGATTTGAATACATAATTGTTTCAAAGAAGACACACAGATAATCAACTGGTACCTGAGAAGATGTTCAACATCATTAATCTTCAGGGAAACGTAAACCGAAACTACACAGAGACATCACTTCATACCTATTAGAATGGCTATTATCAAAAAGAAAAGAAACAAGTGCTGGTGAGGATGTGGAAAAAAACGAACTCTTGTTCACTGTTGATAAGAATGTAGCCATTATGGAAAATATTATGAAGGTTACTCAAAAAATTAAAAATAGAGCTACTATATGACTGAGAAATTCCCCTTCTGAGCATTTATTTCAGTAAAGCAAAAACATCAACTTGAAAAGATATATGCACAATTATGTTCATTGCAGCATGATTTACAATCACCACAATATAGAAACAACTTGAGTGTCTATCAACAAATGAGTGCATAAAGAAAATACGGTGTAGATAGATACAGACATGTATAATGGAATATTATTAAGCCATATAAATGTGGAAATTGTCATTTGTGACAACACGGATGGACCTTGAGGGAATATGCTGAGTGAAAAAAATCCGACAGAGAAAGACATTTGTCCATGTGATCTCACGTATATGTGGAATCCAAAACAAAGAAGCAAAGCTCACAGATACAAAGAACAGATTACTAGCTGCCACTGGCGGGGGTAGAGAGTGGGCCAGATGGGTGGAGGGAGTCAAAAGAGGCAAACTTTTGGTTACAAAATATACATCACAGGGACACATTGTACAGGATGGTGATTGTAGTTAATAATACTATATTATGTATTTGAAAGTTGTTAAGAAGAGTAGATGCTAAAAATTCTCATCACAAGAAAAAAATCTTGTGGCTGCAAACAGAAATGGATATATGCTAGATCTGTTGTGCTGATCATTTTGAAATGTATACAAATGCTGAATCTTTACATTGTATCCCTGAAACTGATATAATGTTGTATGTCAATTATACCTCAATTAAAAAAAAAAAAAAAAGACATCCTGCAAAAAGAGAATGACCACTGAGGTGTTTTCCAGCTTGCTCCAGGTTGTTCAGACATGATGCAATCCCCTTACTTTCCAAATTACTCAATAAAGTTGGACTCAATCCCTTAGGATTTTCCCCAATAAGCTCTCCAGGTTGTCAACAACTGAACTTGTTGTCTAATGAAATAAAACTTAAAAAGTAAACAAACAATAAGAAGGTGGGCACTAAATCTTGAGTCCTCTAAAGCGTAAATCAGAAAAATAATAGTGCCTAGAACAGTTAGCTTCAGCAGAATACAGCACTGAAAGGCATGCATAGGCTGAAGAAGTTTGTAAACAGAGGTCATCAAAGTTGGGAGGTGAGGACAACAGAGACAGACCTTTGAAATTCGCTCTTCCAGCTAAGGACAGCCCCAAGTGCAGAGGTGGCTTTTGATTTCTGTAACCTTCTTTCAGAATTATAGATTGGAAAGATCACAGCCCTGGGAAGTCCAGAATCTTGGATTTAGTGGTTCTTGCATTAACTGGCCGAGTGGACCCAATGCAGCCTTTTTTCTTTGTGAACCTCAGCAGTTGCATCTGTAAAATAAGGAGAGTGGGTAAGATTGTCTCTCAGAACCCTTTTAGCTCTAAGGTTCTTTGACTCAATAAGTCTATTCCCCTGTACAGTCTAAGAGTTTTATTACTAGGTAAACTTGGTGACAACTTCTTAGCCACTGCTCAGTAAAGGGAAGAACAGAAGTGGGAGGTGAGGCCAATTGGTTCAGAAAGTATTCTGTCAATATTTTAGGGCATGGGAGAGATTGTCATTGATATCATGAATGTTGTTTGGTGACGATACACACACTTTTGGGATTGAGGTGACTAACAGACTGACATCCAGTTAAAGGAAAAGGAGAAAAGACAATCTACCCACAATCATTGGGGCATTGGGAAGAAGGAGGGGTTGGAGAAGCTAACAGACTGCAAGGCTTATGAAGATGTAGAATATTCAAAAGAGCCAAGTCATTCATTTATTTCTCTATTCATTCTCCCAACAGGTATTTATTTAGTCCTTCCATGTGAAAATAATTTAAAACAATGCAAAAGATGTTTCTGTTAAATTGGCTTTACAATTTAAAACAGTTTTACTTTATAAGTTTCATCCAATGTCAACTCTATGGGATATAAATTCCTGCTTAAGACAAGAGCAAAGCTCAGAGAGGTGAGTTTAACAAATATCACAGAGCTAATTCACTGAAAAATCAGAATCAAAATTCAAGTTTTCTCATTCCTGCTTTTATGTTCCTCCTGATACATCACAGATATGACCATCTACTCCTGCAATTTCCTACTTTTGCCCTGTCAAGTGGGTGGTCCTGGACCTCACAATGCCAATACCCTTCTTGGGGCTGAGGATGAGCCACGCCTTAATATGCCTCAATGACATATTGATTATTTTGAGCTAAAGTTAAGAAACAGCCAATGCAAGAGTGACACTCTGACCCTCCTCTCTGTCTTCCTGAAAGCAGAAAATAGATCTCCACTGTGAAAGTTATATTTCCTGCATCTGGATTTAAAAGGAAACCCTTGTCAGCAGAATAGGGAATTCAAGTTGAGACGCCTGTATGAACAAAACACATTACTTTTTCGATTTACCATCTAATGCCCAAACTCTGTTTAGATGCTTCATTAATTGAATACCTCAAATCTAAGTTTCTTTGGCCTGTGACTCCCTCACAAATTTAATATTTATTTGTCTAAAAAGTATAAAAGCTGTCAGTGTTGGACTCTTTTTTTTTTAAAAGAGAGGATAATAGTTTTACAATATTGTGTTGGTTTCTGCCACACAACAACATGGATCAGCCATAAATATCCATGTGTCCCGTCCCTCTTGCATCTCCCTCCCACTGCTTTAAGTCATCGCAGAAGGTTGGATTGGGCTCCCTGTGTTATGCAGCCGCTTCCCACTAGTTATCTATTTTACACATGGTACTGTATATATGTCAACTGGACTTGGAAAAACTGGTTCAAAACTGGAAAAGGAGTAAAACAAAGCTATATGTTGTCACCCTGTTTATCTAACTTCTTTGCAGAGCACATTATGTGAAATGCTGGGTTGGAAGAATCACAAGATTGGAATAAATATTGTCAGGAGAAATATCAAAAACCTCAGATATGCAGATGATACCACTTTAATGGCAGCAAGTGAAGAGGCAGTAAAGAACCTCTTGATGAGGGTGAAAAAGGAGAGTGAAAAAGCTGGCTTGAAACTCAACATTCAAGAAATTAAGATCGTGGCATCTAGTCCCATCACTTCATGGCAAGTAGATGGGGAAAAAGTGAAAGCAGGGACTGATCTTATCTTCGTAGGCTAGAAAACCAGTGCAGATGATGACTGCAACCATGAAATTAAAAGACATTTGCTCCTTGGAAGGAAAGCTATGAAAAACCTAGAAAGCATAGTGAAAATCAGAGACCTCACTTTACTAACCAAGGTGCATATAGTCAAAGTTATGGTTTTTCTAGTAGTCATGTATGGATGTGAGATTTGTACCATAAAGAAGACTGAGAGCAGAGGAATTGATGCTTTTGTTTGTAGTGCTGGAGAAGACTCTTGAGAGTCCTTTGGACAGCAAAGAGATCAAACCAGTCACTCTTAAAGGAAATCAACCCTGAATATTCATTGGAAGGACTGATGCTAAAGCCAAAGCTCCTATACCTTGCCCACTTGATAGGAAAAACTGACTCACTGGAAAAGACCCTGATGCTGGGGAAAATTGAATGCAAAAGGAGAACAGGGTGGCAGAGAATGACATGGTTAACTAGCATCACTGACTTAATGAATATGAATTTGAGCAAACTCAGAAATAATGGAGAGCAGAGGAGTCTGGTGTTCTACAGTCCATGGAGTCACAAAGAGTTGAACTCAGCTTAGTGACTGAACAACAAGTGTGTGTATGTCAGTGCTGCTATCTCAAGTCTACCTACCCTCTCTTTCCCTCACGGTGTCCACAAGTCTGTTCTCTATGTCTGTATCTCTACTCCTGTCTTATAAACAGGTTCATCAGTACCATTTTTCTACATTCCATATATATATATATATATATATATATATATATATTCCATATATACATATATATATGTATTAATATATGATATTTGTTTTTCTCTTTCTGACTTACTTCACTCAGTGTAACAGGCTCTAGCTTCATCCACCTCAGTTCAACTGACTCAAATTTGTTCCTTTTATAGCTGAGTAATATTCCATTGTTTATATGTACCATATCTTCTTTATCCATTCATCTGTCAACACATACAGCGACTATGGAAAACAACATGGAAATTCCTTAAAAAACTAAGAATAAAACTACCAAATCACCCAGTACTGGACATATACCCTGAGAAAACCATAATTCAAAAGATATATGTACCCAAATGCTCATTGCAGCCGTATTTACAATAGCCAGGATATGGAAGCTATGTAGATGGCCACTTCTTGGGTCCAATTTCTAGGAAACCATTGTGTGCAAGAAATATTTTTTTTTTCTTTTTCTCCTGTTAATCTGCCTTGTGTTAATTTTATTATTAGTCCAGCCACCTGAACTCAAGAGGAATAAAGGGGGAAATTTCCCACTCCCTTTTTCTTCATTTGGCTACATGAGAACCAAGAACTGAAAATAAAAGTCCTATAAGAGTTTAATTCTGTCAAATAGGAAGGAGAAGGAGAAATGTGCATTTTCTTCCCAAGAGGTAACACATTTGTATTCCTAAACTACAAATATGCTGAAGGTGGGCTCTGACACTGACTTTATATTAACTTATCTGGCCCTCAAGCCTCATCTGCCTAACAGGTGATGGTATCTGCCCAAGTCCAGTGTAGAGTTTCTTTTCTAGTATCAAATAAAGTGAAATACATAGACATCTATTAAAAATAAGAAGTGAAGCTATAACTGTGGTGTGGTTCTTATGGTTATTAAATGTGTGGTTTGGAAAATAGATAATAGCCAGTGCTGGCTTGACTTCAGTCTTGGAGATCCAGCAAATTCAGAGGAGAGGGATTGGACACAAAGGAGCAAAGTCCATAAGCAGCTCAATGCTTAGAAAATAAGGAACAGTTGGCCTTACAGCTTGGCTGTGCAGGAGTGTTGGCACAGATCCTCAGATTATCATGCTCTGACTGGTGAATCAAGTGGGCCTCACCAGGGGCTGGACATTAGCTTCCTTCTGGTTAGAGAGAAGCAGGGGAGGCTGTGACCATCTGTTCTGCTCACGATGTCACTATACCTCTTGCAGATTTTCTTGCAAAAGCAGAGTCCAAGCCGGGTCCTTGGCAGAATCACAAAGCAAAACACCTCTGTTTCCTCAACTTCTTCTTCACTCTCCCCTTTCCCTCATGTCATGGTGCCACTCCAGTGGCCCCAGCAGCTCACACTCATGACCTTTGTGGCCCTCAAAGCCAGTGTGTGGAGACAGCACCCTGTGTGGTACAGAAATCTCTGCTCCTCACCCCCAAATTCACTGAAAGTGAACCATATCTTTTTTGTCTTGCTCTCAGCAAGTTTCCAGTTGGAAATCAGAGCAGATAAGTAACTTTCATGAAAGAGCCTATTAAAGATGACCAAAGTTAAAAGCAATCCCTGTCAAGAATACTAGCATGTTAATAATAGGCTGTTAAATAATTCAGTTCAGTTCAGTTCAGTTGCTCAGTCATGTATGACTCTTTGCGACCCCATGGGCTGCAGCACGCCAGGCCTCCCTGTCCATCACCAACTCCTGGAGTTTACTCAAACTCATGTCCATTGAGTCAGTGATGTCATCCATCTTTACTTAATATCTGATAGATAGATAAAGTCAGTGTAAGGTGATAAGCTCTGGCAGGGAGCCAGTCAATGCATAAGAAGTTAGCCAGGTGACATAGGAGGTAATCATCACATCTCAGACTAGTAAACCAGCTTGTATGAATGCAGGTTGTTGTTCAGTTGCTCAGTCGTGTCTGACTCTTTGTGACCCCATGGACTGCAGCACGCCAGGCTTCCCTGTCCTTCACCATCTCCCGGAACTTACTCAAATTCATGTCCATTGAGTCGATGATGCCATCCAACCATCTCATCCTCTGTTGTCCCCTTCTCCTCCTGCCTTCAATCTTTCCCAGCATCAAGGTCTTTTCAAAAGAGTTAGTTTTTTTGTATTAGGTGGCCAAAGTATTGGGGAATTAAATAATTCCCCACCACCACCAAAAAAGAAACAATGAATGCCAAATGGATTATCACCAAGAAAAGCAATGACATTACAGGGTGGATATCTTGAAGCTAAGTAGTGGAAGAATTCTATTTACTCACCATCAGAAACCCTGCATTTCTTGATCCTGATAAAGTTCTCCTCAAAAAGCAGAATCATAACACAATAACCAAAAAACAAATACAAAGCACATATAACAAAGCATTAGCTCTCTCAATTCCAAATGACAACCAGACAGAGGTTGTAATTATCTGTTATTGTCTATTTTTTTAATTAAAAAATAAGCAAAATAGGCTCTGGAAACATCAAATGGGTGGTGAAATGTTAGTTAAGACAAGTGGCTCTATGACTCATGTCGCAGGGGGCTCAGTGTAACACATGTAACAACTCTGAATATTTGTTTAAACTGGGGATCCCCAAAGCCTGGAGCCTTTAAATATCTTTCTTTTATTTTTCCTTCCTCTTGTTTGAGTTGTATTTCTGATACAATTAAAATAGTGCTTTACTTAATATCTGCATGTTTTCACTGCAATTATTAAAATATATTAGAGTTTAAAAGGCCCTTAGAGGGAATTCTCTGGTGGTCCAGTCGTTAGGACACCACACTTCCACTGCAGGGGGGGTGGTCTCTGGTCAGGGATCCTGCAAGCCATGTAGCATAGCCAAAAACAAACAAACAAACAACAACAACAACAAAACAGCCTTTAGAGTTCACCTAGCCCTTACTGCACATGATAATAACATGAGGAACTCAATTTTTATACCTATGTTTGGACCTCAGTCTTGTCTGATTAAATCGGAATCTTTATAGGTATACATCCGCTTTCATTTTTGTTTTAACTACCCAGGTTATTCTGATGAGTGCTCAGAGTTTAGAACCACCGGTCTTTTTCAAATTCTCATTTTTGAATGTGTGGGAACTTAAGTTCAAACATAGGAAGTGACTGGTCTCAAATCCAAATCTCCATACTTGTAATCTGAAGTCTTTTTTTAAAAGTATAATATGTCATCTTACCAAACACTGCTTTCATCCCTAAATAAAAATCCTTTGTTCTTTAAGAAGTCTAAGTTATTCTATCTCTCCTAGCCCTGGACTTATTCATCAAAACAAAAATGAGTCAGCACTCTTTGAAACAAGACCCAAGTATACAACAGACAGTGCATTACTCAATCAGCACAAATCATCACTCCATCATGCCTTCTGATGGGAATCCAGTCCTCGTCTTAACAGCAGTCATCTATTTAGCACTGGAGAGGAAATAGTGAGGGATTCCAGACTGAGTCATGCCATAACTGAGATAGGAAAAAAGATTGCTAGTTTTCACTGCAAGCTGTTCTGACACACAGTGGCCATTATTTTCCTATCAGTTCAGTTCAATTCAGTCGCTCAGTCGTGCCCGACTCTTTGCGACCCCATGAATCGCAGCACGCCAAGCCTCCCTGTCCATCACAAACTCCCGTCCATCCAGTCGGTGATGCCATCCAGCCATCTCATCCTCTGTCGTCCCCTTCTCCTCCTGCCCCCAATCCCTCCCAGCATCAGGCTCTTTTCCAATGAGTCAACTCTTTGCATGAGGTGGCCAAAGTATTGGAGTTTCAGCTTCAGCATCAGTCCTTTCAATGAACACCCAGGACTGATCTCCTTTAGGATGGACAGGTTGGATCTCCTTGCAGTCCAAGGGACTCTCAAGAGTCTTCTCCGACACCACAGTTCAAAAGCATCAGTTTTTCGGGGCTCAGCTTCCCTCACAGTCCAACTCTCACATCCATACATGACCCCTGGAAAAACTATAACTTGACATAAAAGAAGCATCTTCTTTGCTCTTAGGAAGTAATGATTTCTACAACTCAACATCCAATTAATATGTAGATTACTCAGGTTTGTATCTTCTGAAAAGCCACTCTGAGTCCTTTCTCAACAGGCATTTCATCATCATTAAACACTTTATCATTTAAAATATTGCTAGAAGAAAGCAGAATTCAACTCATATCATTGCAACTAAGTAAAATCAATAGAAAAAAAGTATGACTTAACGATGACCATGTCTAGGCTCTGTAGCTTGAGATCTAAGACAACATGGCAGGAGCCAAAGTGAAGGAGACTATGACCAAAAGTCTAGGCAAGATGAGTGACAAAATGATGGAAAATGGCCTGAGGACACAGGCTAAACTCAGGGCCAATTATTCCAAGGCAAAGGGGAACAGGTGTAATAGGCAGACCCTTGAAGGACTGGGAGGATCAGGAAAAGATTAAATTCCTAGAAAAGAGACTCATGTTATAAAGCAATGCAGTTTAAGTTACCAGTACAATGAAAATTCTATGAAAAATAATTTTTAAGGATGGAGCAGAAGACATTGTAAAATGTGATTCAGTACCAAGAACTTCTGATCTTTTTTAACTAACAAGTTTTGTGATTTTTGACAAGATGTTTCACATTTCCGGGCTACAATAATATGATAACGTGTGGTCTAGATCAGTCAACATACATTTACTGAATATCTTGTTTGAGTCAGGCACAGTGCTAGACATAGTACATTCACTGATGAGAAAGAGAAACAGATTCTTCCCTGTTCTCCTGGAACTTAGGTCCAGGATATTGATTTCTAAATATTTTGATGTGACCCACTGTAAGAAATGTATAAATAAACAAATAAAGCACAAAGTGTGTATGTGTGTATGAGTAAAAATTTTTTTTCATGAAGCAATATATAATCTTATGTGAAGTGCATTAGGCTATTTTGATTCAGTTTTATTCTAATTTTTTAATGCTGCTAAATTGATTTCATGTGTAACTAAAAGATCATGACCAATGGTTTCTTCTCTGCAGCTTTTAATTCAATGATTCTATCACTCTAAGATTTCTCTCATTTCTCAAGCTTCTCCAATAAAATGATCATTTATTTAATCCATGTTTAATGTTGAGCATTTTGTAATAATGTGGACAGACAAACTAAACTTCCAAATCTAGAAAAATCCACATATGGAGTAATTTTGGCCACAGAACACAACATTACTTCTAACACATCCTGTCTACTAACTTCCATGAAATTTCTGATGTTGAATAGCTTTGAAATGTCCTTGCCCTTTTCCTCAAATTTTATACTCTTTTATGTCATTAGACAAATTTCACTTTCCCTATTACCTCAACTTCACAGAAAAAAACCACTGCCCATATTCAAGAAGGTATATTCAAGAATGATATTCCGTTCAGTTTGGTTCAGTTGCTTAGTCATATCCAACTCTTTGCGACCCCATGGACTGCAGCACACCAGGCCTCCCTGTCCATCATCAACTCCCAGAGTCCACACAAACCCATTTCCATTGAGTTAGTGATGCCATCCAACCATCTCATCCTCTGTCATCCCCTTCTCCTCCCACTGTCAATCTTTCCCAGCATCAGGATCTTTCCAAATGAATCAGTTCTTTGCATCAGGTGGCCAAAATATCGGAGTTTTAGCTTCAACATCAGTCCTTCCAATGAACACTCAGGACTGATTTCCTTTAGGATGGACTGGTTGGATTGCCTTGCTGTCCAAGTTACTCTCAAGAGTCTTCTCCAACACCACAGTTCAAAGACATCAATTTTTTGGTGCTCAGCTTTCTTTATAGTCCAGCTCTCACATCCATACATGACTACTGGAAAAACCATAGCTTTGACTAGACATACCTTTGTTGGCAAAGCAATGTCCCTGTTTTTTAATATGCTGTCTAGGTTAGTCATAACTTTCCTTCCAAGGAGTAAGTGTCTTTTAATTTCATGGCTGCACTCACCATCTGCAGTGATTTTGGAGCCCAGAAAAATAAAATCTGTCACTGTTTCCCCATCTATTTGCCATGAAGTGATGGGACAAGATGTCACGATCTTAGTTTTCTGAATGTTGAGCTTTAAGCCAACTTTTTCACTCTCCTCTTAGGTATTTCCAGGAAGACACCATTCCTCCCTTGTTATTTCGCCCATGGTAGGCTGGATTTATCTAAAAACACAGTGTTTGTACCAAAGGTACTCTTCTTGCAAAGGAAAGTTACTTTTGAAATAGATCTGTGCACTGGAATGAGAAAAATGCACTTTCTGATCAAGAAATCATTTTTTTCTGGTTTTATTGAAGAGCATTTGGATCAAGGATTCTTCTTCATTTCTGTGGTTGGTTGGTTGGTTGTCAATTTTCCAAGAAAAGAAGGAAATTTCTAAAGATAGAGATTGCAAGAAAATTTTCAAATATATGTTATTAAGAATGCAGCCTGCTCAAGCCTAAGAGATTATAAGTCTTGCCTTTCCTTAATTAGACAGTGTGGTCTGATGAAAATACCATGAAATCAGAGTCAGAAGATAAGAATTTCAGTCTAGTCTCTCTTATTGCAGGTTGATACAAATGATGACCAAAAACTTCACTCCCTACAGAGGATTTTACAAAATATGCAACATGAAAAAATAAAAATATAAAAAATGCATGGTAAATGTGAAATTTCTACTACCCAGGAACTCCACAAATGCAAAGTCCCTCCTGTCACACATGTCACACAGGTGGCCTACCAGATAACAGAGAAGGCAGAGGTCACGAAGGCTGGGAGATGGGTGTAAAAGCATCATATTGAAGGTTTGACATGATCCCAGGTGGGAGAGTAGGATTTCTAGAGTCCATGGGAGAGAGGCTCTGGTGATTATTTCATTAGAGAAATAATAATCGTGATAAAAACTCGCTTTAAGTAAAACATAATAATTTTAATTCCACATTGACTTTCTAACTCTTATCTTGGCCAGGTTCCATTTTGTATGATTCTCAAGCTTTTTATGTATTAAACAATGGTTAACATTGCTTGTCCTACCTTGGGGCTTCCCAGGTGGTGCTAGTGGTAAAGAACCCACTTATCAACGCAGGAAACATTAGCGATGCTGGTTCTATCCTTCAGGGCAAAGATCTTCTCAAGGAAGGTATGGTGACCCACTCCAATATGCTTCCCTGGAGAATCCTATTCATGGAGAAGCCTGGCAGGCTGCAGTCTATAGGATTGCACAGAGTCTATATCATCTGTTTGCTTTATAAAAATATATAATTAAGGTAAAAGAATTCTATAAAATTTAAATTATCTTAAATTATCTTAGAAACAAAAACTAATAATATTCATTCCACAAATGTGTCTTGAAAGCCTGGGCTAGAGTCTAGGACCATGATCCTGAGTAACCTGGCTGCTTCTTTCCAACCGCCTGAAGTGACGTTAAGTAGTAGGAGAGAGCTAGGTAAGAGTACATAAAAGATATATAAGTGGTAAGTACAAGATAAAAAGTAGGTTACCAATCACAGAATGCAGCAGGGTGGAGGGAAACATGACTAGAGGATAGAAGAGAGAAAAGAAAAGAAGATTTCCTAAAGAAGAGGTACCATGAGCAGAGACCTGTAGTTGGTTCAATTTGACAAAATGTATATGCCTTGAACTGGGCAACCAAGATGAATGTGACATAGGCTCTGTCCCTCTAGATAGACAAAGTCAGTGTAAGCTGGTAAGTGCTGGTGGGGAGCCATTCAATGCATAAGAAGTTAGCCAGGTGACATAGGAGGTGATCATCACATCTCAGACTAGTAAACCAGCTTGTATGAATGCAGGTTGTTGTTCAGTTGCTCAGTCGTGTCTGACTCTTTGTGACCCCATGGACTGCAGCACGCCAGGCTTCCCTGCCCTTCACCATCTCCTGGAACTTATTCAAATTCATGTCCATTGACTCGATGATGCCATCCAACCATCTCATCCTCTGTTGTCCCCTTCTCCTCCTGCCTTCAATCTTTCCCAGCATCAGGGTCTTTTCTAATGAGTCAGCTCTTCACATCAGGTGGCCAAAGTAATTGAGCTTCATTCAGCTTCAGCATCAGTCCTTCCAATGAATATTCAAGACTGATTTCCGTTAGGATTGACTGGTTTGATCTCCTTGCAGCCCAAGAGATTCTCAAGAGTCTTCTCCAATACCACAGTTGAAAAGCATCAGTTCTTCAGCACTCAGCCTTCTTTATGATCCAACTCTGACATTCATACATGACTGCTAGAAAAACCACATCTTTGACTATACAGACCTTTGTCAGCAAAGTAATGTTTCTGCTTTTTAATAAGTTGTCTAGGTTTGCAATAGCTTTTCTTTCAAGGAGCAAGTATCTTTTATGACTGCAGTCAGCACCTGCAGTGATTTTGGAGCCCAAAAAATAAAGTCTGTCACTGTTTCCATTGTTTCCCTGTCAATTTGCCATGAAGTGATGGGACTGGATACCATGATCTTAGTTTTTTTAATGTTGAGTTTTAAGCCAGCTTAAAACTGGTTTAATGAATGTAGGAAGGCATGTGAAAGCATGTAGCATGCAGGGAGAAAAAAATGGCCAGTTTAGGGGAAAGCAAAGAGCTCAGCCTATCTGTTTTATATTAGTGAAGTGAAGTGGCTCAGTCGTGTTGAACTCTTTGCGGCCCCACAGACTGTAGCCCACCAGGCTCCTCTGTTCATGGGATTCTCCAGGCAAGAGTACTGGAGTGGATTGCCATCTCCTTATCCAGTGTTATGTTAGCAGTGATAGAAAAGAAAGATGGTTTGCACACGGCTTTCAATAGACAGCTAATGAGTTTATTCTTTGTTCTATGCATGGTGGGGCACAGAATACTCTTCTGAGCACAGAAATAATAGTCTGTTGTTATAACTCCTATTATAATTCTGATAACAGTGAAATGGACATATTTCAAGGTGAAGAAGAACCAGAAGCAGAGAAGACTGCTTAGTTGGCTGCAACAATAAACCAAGCCTGAAATGGTGACAGACCAGTCTAAAAGAGGGGCAGGGTAGAGGATCAGAAATATTCTTCTGATCTATCATATGTAGGTGGAGTTACTGTCACAGCATAAGTTGAAGGTATTGACTAAGGTGAATTTATTTCATTTGAAAACTGATACCAGACAATTCTCTTTGGCATACATTAAAAAGATAAGCAACAAAGTCGTTAAGCCCAGCCCTGAGCTGGATCAATGAGGATGCTAAGGCCAGAAAATAGTGAGAACTGTTCTGAATCAGTCAGTTTTGGTAGCAGATAAAGAAGAGCCCCATTGCCATGACTCTAGTGCATTTCTTGTCACAGTTCGCCCAAGAAACTACCATCCATTATTGTCCAGAGAGACCGAGGCACAGAATGAGGGTCTGCTTCTGACAGAGGTGACGGCAGCCCTCAGTTCTTGCTGCTCTGGTCGCTCAAAGTGAGAGGCACAAATCCTTCACCCCTCAGGCTCGGGCCTCCCACCGCACACGTTCACTGACAAACACTCACTGCACCCGGGTAAGAAACAGCCCTGCTGCTAGACGCTGAAAGGACAGAGCCAAATAAATCCCAGGACTGTGACAGGTCTAAAATGAGTTCTCATCAAGGTGGACAGCCCTTTGGTAAGGTGAAAGGCGTGGACCCACTGGCTATCGAAGTCTGGAAGGAACTTGGCTCTTATAAAGTCTGCAATGCTATCCATGGCAGCAGGGCCCACTCCGTGTGTTCACCGAGGTTGAAGCATTCTTTGAACTTCAGTCTCCCTTGGCTGAGATAGCTCAGAGCTGCCTTGTCAGCCTCTCTCTCTGGCAGCTGGGCCATGTTCCTGAGCTCTTTAACTACTGGCTGGCATGCTGCTTGCAGCCAGACAGACATGGGTCTGACTTACCACATCCTTTTAAGCTTAGAGGCCTTCACCGTTATGTTTTACCCAAATCAGAGTCTTGCATGCGGCTTGAATTAATCTCAATTTGCATGCATTTGTGTCCAAGCATTTTCACTACAGGAAGCTTCCTTTGGGGTTAACTTGGTCCCTTAGTCCTAAAACGGTCTGACCCAAGGCACTCCTCTTCCCATGCTCCATGCTGCAATACCAGAAATGCCTTCCAGCAAAACTGCTGGAGACGGAACAAGAGCAACAGATATAGAAGACGTTATTTCCCAGGAAACCCAGAACAAAATGGGGCTCCCCCAGATACTGGCCAGAAAGTACTAGTAAGAAAAACAGAAAGGGCACGTGTTATACTAAGTGCTGAACTCTGGACAAGTAAAACCCAGATTTGTGGCTATTTGGACACTGCTTCATTTTACCTTGAGTTTATTTAATCTGGGCTCAGCTATCTCAATTAATCTGTTTGGGATATTTATATGTAAGTATTGAGCTGCTGTGGGTATTCTCCATCCACAGCTACCAGGCTTATTCGTGTTCTCACTATGGTTCTCAGAGCAAGGCGAAAAGTAAAACAGAAATAACAGAAAAAAACAGAACCATCAAAACGGGGCTCCTCCCTCCTCTAATGAGCCACCACGGCAAAACAAATGATGCTTTTCGATACTGCACACATATTGCCGTAGCCATGGAAACACACTTAGCAGCAAAGAAACCTTGACCTTTCCCCATCTGTTTAGAGTCTTCACAGTGACACATTAATTTCAACATATGAAAACAAAAAAAGAAGGGCATAAATGTTACATTTTCTACAATTTTCATGCAGCCACCAGCTCAGTGTGAATAAAATTCCTAGATGAGGAAGGAATGATGCAGTTAGTTTAAGCCCAATACCCCGAGGCAGAACCGGGTGACATTTTCCTGGCATTAAGCAAAATGACTCTAATATAACAAGCTCTGCAGCTTACCGAGAGACGACAGGAAGGACTCCAAAACTGGACCAGAGATAAACAGCTACAGGAACAAACACCAGCCAGTGTAAATATTCCCCAGAAACAAAAATGGATATCTCCAAAAATAACATTCAGTGAGAGCTGAAGCATTTTTTCCAGGCAGCTATTGTTAGCAGCTAAAAGCTTAAGACAATTGAAACAGATTCTTACCAATTCTATTCAATCCAATAAACATTTAAGGAGGTTTTCTCTTTTCATTGATAGATAAGAATTGGGTATAGAAGAGTAGACAACACAGGTTCTGTCCGTTTTAAATAAGAAATATTAACTCAGTTAAATCCATTACAAAAACTCTGTGAAAGGCAAGATAAATGTAGCAGACATAATAAGGGAAGGTCTCTACATAAAGTATCACTAGAGCTCAATTTGAAAATATCAGGACATTTTTCAATAAACTCACGGTCATATGAGTATAGAGAGATGAATCAAAGATGTATCTAACACTTCAGTGAAGAACCAACAATATGGTAAAGCTAATTTGAAAGAGGAGTTGAGAAACTGAGGCAAGGAGGGATAAATCATAAGCCTGGGATGAATATGTACACCATATTGTACATGTAAGATAAACAACTAACAGGGACCTACTTTATAGCACGGGGAACTCTACTCAATATTTTGTGATAATCTATGAGAAAATAATCTGTAAAAGAATGAATATATGCACATGGAAAATTAAATTGCTTTGCTATATACATGAAACTAGGCTTCCCATGGGATACTAGGGTAAAGAACTCACTTGCCAATGCAGAAGACTTAAGAGATGCAGTTTGATCTCCGGGTCAGGAAGATCCCCTGGAGAAGGAGATGGCAACTCACTCCAGTTTTCTTGCTGAGGAGGAGCTGGGCTACCATCCACAGGGTCACAAAAATTAAAGTGACTTAGCTTTAATTGAAGTGACTTAGCACACAAACCTATAATGTTGTGTTATAAATCAATTATAAATCAACTATACTTATTATAAATTATAAACCAACTATATTTCAGTAAAATGAAATAAAATTATATTCAAGTAAGAATAAAGGGCCCCTTAAAGGTTAAATGAAATTGAATATATAACATAATCATCTCCTCAGATGTTTAACCATTTCATACATGTTTAAGATGAAAACAGAAATAAAATTGCTATTAGTTTTCATCAAAAAAGAAAAACTCTGATATCTGTCAGGGGAGAAAAATAATAAAAGTGCAAGCTTAGACTGAAATCTTGTCAATGTCCTACAAGAAAATAAAACCATAGCTGTTGGAGATATCTTTTTTTATCGAATATAAATCATTTGCAATATATACATCATCCATAATTTAACATCTAATTTTAGCGATCTGAGTTCTAAAACAAATACATAAAAAGCTAAAGTTATCTTTCTCCAGAGTATGAGATGACCTTTGGGTGGATTTGTTATAAAATGCTTCAACTTTATGTAACACTGAAAAAGCAGGCAGGATTCTTTCTGCCTTATTTCCAAGCTTTGAATGATTCTTCTTTAGAAAGGTAGAATATAAGTAGACATCAACAGTGGAAAAAAAACATCATTAAAACTGAAGGAAGAGTTGGGATGACACAGTCATCCACTCAAGTGCACTATTTTGGAGAAAAACAGCACTTTCATCTATGGACTGAATAAGAGAAAATAAAGATTCATTTGCAATCTGAGAAGTATAGAATTGGGCAGGTGATCTTTACAGCATTAGAAATATGTTGAGAATCAATTTTTTTTCCTATTTGCTAAAAATCCTTGTGTGTAGGTTACAAACAGACTACAATGTGGTAGAAAGTCACTTTGCGGAATTACTAACTCCATATAAAAAAGAAATTTTTTAAAGAAATTTTATTTATGTGATGCTATTTCCCTTATAGAAATATAAAATGCTCAAAACTTGCCATTTCTTCTCCAACACCACAGTTCAAAAGCATCAATTCTTCGGTGCTCAGCCTTCTTTATGGTTCAACTCTCACATCTACACATAACTACTAGAAAAACTATAGCTTTGACTAGATGGACTTTTGTCAGCAAAGTAAAGTTTTTGCTTTTTTAATATGCTGTCTCAGGTTGTCATAGCTTTTCTTCTAGGAGCAAGAGTCTTTTAATTTCATGGCTCCAGTCACTGTCCACAGTGATTTTGGAGACCAAGAAAGTAAAGTCTGTCACTGTTTGCATTATTTCCTCATCTATTTGCCAGGAAAATGATGGGACCAGATGCCATGATCTTAGTTTTCTGAATTGACTTTTAAGCCAGCTTTTTCATTCTCCTCTTTCACTTTCATCAAAAGGCTCTTTAGTTCCTCTTCACTTTCTGCCAGAAGGGTGGTGATATCTGCATATCTGAGGTTATTGATATTTCTCCTGGCAATCTTGATTCCAGTTTGTGCTTCATCCAACCCGCATCTTGCATGATGTACTCTGCATATAAGTTAAATAAGCAGGGTGACAATGTACAGCCTTGACGTACTCCTTTCCCAATTTGCAACCAGTCAATTGTTCCATGTCTGGCTCTAACTATCGCTTCTTGATCTGTATACAGATTTCTCAGGAGGCAAGTAAGGTGGTCTGGTATTCCCATCTCTTTAAGAATTTTCCACAGTTTGTTGTGATCCACACAGTCAAAGGCTTTAGCATAGTCCATGAAGCAGAAGTAGATGCTTTTCTGGAACTCTCTTGTTTTTTTTATGATCCAGTGGATGCTGGCAATTTGATCTCTGGTTCCTATGCCTTTTCTAAATCCAGCTTGAACACCTGGAAGTTCTCAGTTCACATACTGTTGAAGCCTTGCCTGGAGAATTTTGAGCATTACTTTTCTAGCATGTGAGATGTGTGTAATTGTGTGGTAGTTTGAACATTCTAAGGCTTCCCTTGTGGCTCAGCTGGTAAAGAATCCGCCTGCAATGCCGGAGACCTGGATTCGATTCCTGGGTTGGGAGGATCCCCCGGAGAAGAGAAAGGCTACCCACTCCAGTATCCTGGCCTGGAGAATTTCATGGACTGTATAGTCCATGGGGTCGCAAAGAGTCGGACTCAACTGAGTGACTTTCACTTTGAACATTCTTTGACATTGTCCTTCTTTGGGATTGGAATGAAAACGGACCTTTTCCAGCCCTGTGGCCACTGCTGAGTTTTACGAATTTGCTGGCATATTGAGTGCAGCACTTTCACAGCATCATCTCGCCACCTCTTCTTAATATCTTCTGCTGCTGTTAAGTCCATATCATTTCTGTCCTTTATTGTGCCCACCTCTGCATGAAATATTCCCTTGGTATCTCTAATTTTCTTGAAGAGATTTATAGTCTTTCCCATTCTATTATTTTCCTCTATTTCTTTGCACTGATCACTTAGGAAGACTTTCTTATCTCTCCTCGCTATTCTTTGGAACTCTGCATTCTGATGGGTATATCTTTCCTCTTCTCCTTTGCCTTTCACTTCTTTTCTTTTCTCAGCTATTTGTAAGGCCTCCTCAGACAACCATTTTGCCTTTTTTTTTTTTTTTTTTTTTTTTTTTTGCTGATTTTAATTAAGAGCTAGCTAATATAGCCAAATATGTGCTGAAAATAACATGACACTTCAATTTCATGTTTATGCAAGTTGGAATGGAAGAAAAGAAGAGAAAGGTAGGAAAAGATAGAGAAATAAAAAAGAGGCTGGAAAGAAGAAACCTGAGTAAATAATCAGATAGAAATCGAAGAAACAAAAACCAAAGGCTGAGAAGAATGTGGGAAGGGAACAGTTGAGAGAATTGGAATTAGGAAAAGTCCCAAACAAGGAGGAGCAACACACAGAAGAGATTTTTAAAGAGATGAGGTTAAAAGAGCAAAATGGGAAGGCATAGGCAAATACAGGGGGTTGAGGATTAAAGCCAGCTGAAACCACCATTCCATGAGGATTCATTTGCTCAGTGGATTTCTTTGTCTCTCTTAGAATCAGTAGTCAGTATCTGATCATCATTCAAAGTTCTTCAATTAACCTATTAACCCAGAAGGAAGAAATTACACTCTAATCCATATGCGAATGCCACACTGCTTTGAATGAACTCTATCTAGTTGGAATCCCAGACGGATTCCCTAAGGTTTCTGCTCCCAGTGAAACTTAGCAGCTGAGAAGGGGTGGCCTCGTAGCGACCTGGCCAGGCCTTCGCCCAGTAGTGTGATGAGCGAGTCCCAAGGCCCCAGGCTATCTTCTCCCATGGCAATAGAAATGTTCCCAGATATTCAAGAGGGAATAATTTTCTGTCGCGTAAAATCACAGAAGAAAATGCACTGCCAGGTGATGGGCAGCCTCTGGTCCCCAGGCAGGAGTGGAGCCGGTTATGGCAACATCCTCGAAGCGGCAGGACACTTCAGTCACTGTCAGCCCTTCTACTCCCCTGCCTCTCTGTCTAAACTTTCTCCCACTTTCCCCCAGGCTCCAAATGCAACCGAACAACTTAATGCAAGTTAGAGAGGGGCACCTTGCAAGTTTTCTGCTTTTAATTTCTGTTTAATGATGTATTGGCCAGGGCACTATTACATCGTCTTACTTAACAGCCTTTCCTGGACAGTAAACTGCTGGGAACCCACCTCAGCCCACAAACCCTGCAGTTAAGTGATTGTTTGTCCTCGCAGGCTTGAAAGAAGCAGGAGTCTGAGGGAGGCTGGGAGGAGCCCGGATTTATTAAAGTAATAAATAACCTGGAAGCCCCCCACCAAGCCTCTGCTTCCCTGTTCCTTATTTATTTTCTTTTTGTGGCTTCTGAGATGGGGAGATTGGGGACTTAATTGCTTGGGGAAAAAAGTTGCCTAGGAACTACATAGCACTCACATCCCAGAAACAATAAAAACTGGGAGGCTTTAGGGCTACAGCTTAATAACAGCTCTGCTGATGGCTGGGCTGGGCTTCTTGGCAAGCACTCACTCATTCTGTGTTTCTAGAAGAGAAACACTCACTGCTGCACAAGAAACATACTCAGTGAGGCAGGAGTCATCTAGCTGGCCAAAGGGAGGCCTTCTAAGAGGAGGTTCTGATTCACCTTGTCTTTTGTTTCACCTCCTTTTGTTTTAACTATGAGAATCTTTTAAAATAATTAAATGTAGAAATTTCTGGATATTATTTTAAACTTAATATTTTTTTCCCACTTTTTAAAAAAATGTGTTTGTTTATTATTGACTGCACTGGGTCTTTGTGACTATGTGTGGATTTTCTCTAAGTTGCAGTGAGCTGGGGCTCTAGTTTTGGTGCACAGGCTTCTCATTCCGAGACTTCTCGTTGCAGAACAGAGGCTCTAAGCGAGTGGACTTCAGTTTCTGCAGTGCACCAGGAAATGTCACTTTTTTTCTCACAAGTTCTGTCTCATTTGGTCATAAATTTTTAATTATTATCACATAATATATTTACATGGCTCAGTAGCAAAATAATTGCTCAGTAGCAATTATTAGTAGCAAAAAATCTAGCCAGAATTCATCTTTCTAGAATATTCTTATATGCAAAACATAATATAAAAGCATTAAGAAGCAAAATAGTTTTCTAGACAGTCAAAATAGATGTCCTATATACATACATGTATATATATATACACTTACATATTCACTTTATTTTACATACTGTTCTCACAAATGTACTTGCTAAGGCCCCAATCCAGAAAATAACAGTCCTTTCTACAGGTTCATTTTTTAAGATAAGGCACTCCTCATCCTACTTCCTTGCCCAAATTGAGCTCATGAAAGTCACATAACAGAAAATTAGCCATTTTAAAGTGAACAGTTCAGTAACATTTAGCATATTAACAGTGTTGCACAACCGCCACCTCTATTGAGTTCCGAAACATTCTCGTCACCCCAAAATAAAGCAACTACTCCTCATTTCTCCTTACCCCAGCTACTGGTAACCACCAGTCTGTGTTCGGTCTCTATGGATTTACAGAGTCTATGTATGTCAGGTAAATGGAGTCATAGCACGTGCCCTTTTGTGTCTGACTCCTTTTCCTTAGATTAATGTTTATGAGTTTCATCCACAATGTATCAGTGTATCAGTACTTCATCCTTTTTATGGCAGAATAATATTCCATTGTGCGGATAGACCAAAGTTTTTTTTTTTAATCCATTGATGGACATAGATTGTTTTCAGTTTTGTTTTTTATATTATGAACAGTGTTACTATGAATGTGTACAAGTATTTATTTGAACAACTGTTTTCAATTCTTTGGGATAAATACCTAGGAATGGAACTGACAAATCATAGGATAATTTTATGTTTAACTTTTTTTCTATAAAGCTTCTTATTTTTTTAATTTTATATTAAAGTACAATTTTGTGTTAGTTTCAGTTGTACAGCAAAGTAATTCAGTTATACATATAGAAACATCTATTCTTTTTCAAATTTTTTTCCCATCTAGATTATTAGAGAATATCGAGCAGAGTTCCCTGTGCTATCCAGTAAGTCCTTGCTAGTTATCAGTTTTGAGTTTAGTAATGTGTACCTCTCAATCCAAAACTCCCAGACCATCCCTGCCCGCCAACCCCTTCCCCTAGTAACTGTAAGTTTATTCCATAAGTCTATAAGCATTTCTGCTTTGTAGGCAAGTGCATATGTATAATTTGTATTAGTTTCTGCATATAAGCAATATCATATGACATTTGTATTTCTCTGTCTGATTTACTTCACTTAATACAATAATCTCCAGGTCTGTCCATGTTGCTGCAAATGGCATTATTTCATTCTTTTTAATGGCTGAATAGTATTCCATTGTGTATATGTACCGCATCTTCTTTATCCATTCATCTGTCAATGGACATTTAGGTTGTTTCCATGTCTTGCCTATTGTAAATAGCACTGCAATGAATATTGGGGTGTATCTATCCTTCTGAACCATATTTTTCTCTTGATATATGACCAGGACTGAGATCACAGGATCATATGGTAGTTCTGTTTTTTAAGGAAACTTCATTACTATTCTCCATAGTGGCTGTACCAATTTACATTCCCATCAACAGTGTAGGAGGGTTCCCTACCCTCCACAGCATTTGTTACTTGTAGACTTTTTGATGGTGGTCACTCTGATTGATGTGAGACGATATCTCATTATAGCTTTGATTTGCATTTCTCTAATACTTAGCAATGTTGAGCACCTTTTACTGTGCCTCTTCACCATCTCTATGTCTTCTGTGGAGAAATGTCTATTCAGGTCTTCTGCCCATTTTTTTGACTTGGTCATTTGTTATCTTGATATTGAGCCATATGAGCTGTTTGTAAATTTTAGAGATTAATCTCTTGTTACTCACATTGTTTGCGAATATTTTCTCTCATCTTTTGGGTTGTCTTTCTGTTTTCACTATGGTTTCCTTTGTTGCACAAAAGCTTTTGAGTGCAATTAGGTCTCATAATCAGATAGTTCTTATACCAAGCAAAAAGCCAAAATAGAATAATAGAAGACCAAATATAAATCAAAACCTATGAATATTCTGCCTATTATATTCAACAAAAGTGTATTTCACAGACATCAATACTGTATGACATATTATGTTGTAGCAAGTGCTCACCAAAATATTGTAAAGCTTATTTCTGTATTTGAATAAAATTTCAAATTTTTGTGCATCAATAGAATTTCCAAAATCCTTTGCATAAATTATTTCACTTGATTTATGTCACAATCCTATCAGACAGGCAGGCAGTCTGATAGGCAAAGTCATAAATATTCTGATTCCTAGTCCAGCATATTTCCAACATAGAGAGTCTTATCAATTCTTTTCATTTAATTTCATTGTTTCTTGGAGTTTTAAACTATAAAAATTAATATAAAGTTTAAATGTTATAGTATATATGCTGTATATTATATTTTATTTTATATTATATGCATATAATGAACAGAAGATAATTTCTTATTTATATTGCTATCAATCACCTAGATAGCCATATATAAACATAGGCAAATCTTTTAATGCATACAGTTCTGGCTTTAAAAAAATAACAATGGCAATACTGACAATTAATTTCTATAATCCTTTATTGTTGTTCAGTTGCTAAGCCGTATCTGACTCTTTTATGACCCCCATGGACAGTACCCCGTCAAGCTCTTCTGTCAATGGGATTTCTGGGGCAAGAATACTGGAGCGGATTGCCATTTCCTTCTCCAAAATATATATAAAGAGATTTATTTTAAGGAAAAATAGCTGCTGTGGTTGTGGAGGCTGGCAAGTTCAAAATCATAGAGAAGGCCAGCAGCCTGAAACTCAAGCATGACTTGTATGTTATAGCCTGGAAGCAAAATTCTTCCTTTTCTGGGAAACCTCAGTTTTCACTCTGACAGCCTTCAATGATTAGATCAGACCCTCTAGATTATCGCTGGTAAGCTCTCGATAAGGAGATATTTAAAGTCAACTGACTGCAAATGTTAATCATATCTGCAAAATACCTTCACAGCAACATCTCCTCTACTGTTTGGCCAAACTAGGCCCTGTAGCCTAGCCAGGTTGACACATAAAATTAACCATCTCAGTCAGTGACTCCAGAGATGAAGACACTATTCCCACACTGAAATCAACATCTTGCAAATGAAAACATATCAGAGGTCTGTCTGTCAATGATCATAACCTTCATTGAATGGGCTGGATACTGTCTACTCAAATCATTTCCAATATTTCAATGATCTGTGAAAATAGTATTCATAAACTGGACATCTCAGAACAAATCTATTAAATCCCCCTGTATTTTCACTGATAATTTTTCACTAAGAATCCAATACACATTGGCTTCAAAGCATCAAATAAATCCTTTTTTATCATTATAGGAACTAAACAGCCTGGTTGTCTCAAAATTAAATGTTTAGAAAGTACAGATATGAAACTTAAAGAAATCCTTCCCACTGTTTCAATTAGAGGAAACTACAGTATGTAGATATATAATGGAAGGAGAAATGGTGAAATAAAACACATTTTTCAAAAGAAGATAAAGTGTGAATGAAGGTTTAAGGTACTAAACCTGACATAGTTATTGATTTATTTGTTAACTAGAGCCAACTCTGACCAAAGATGAATTACACAATTCTCTGGCACAGTTCTGAAATCAACCTAGTGAAAGGAAGTGACTTACAAATGCTAAAGTATAAAATACTGGTGGGCAAGTTTGAGGTTTGGTCATTTTTATTCAATTGAAGGCTCCCAGTGAAAAAGATTAGCACATCCATTGTAACTGTGTGCAACCCATCAGAACAGCAAAAGCCTAAACCTAAATTATACAGGTACAGACTTCCTTGGTGATCCAGTGGTCAAGACTTCACCTTCCAATGCAGGGGGTATGGGTTCCATCTCTGGTCAGGGAGCAAAGATTCCACATGCCTCATGGCCAAAAAAACCCAAAACATTAAAAAAATATATATATTGCAGCAATATTGTAACAAACTCAATAAAATCTTTACAAATGGTCCATATTTTAAAAAAAAAACTTTAAAAGTAAATAAATTATACAGGTAAGAGAGAAATATGCTGCTACAGCTAAGTCGCTTCAGTCGTGTCTGACTCTGTGTGACCCCATAGACGGCAGCCCACCAGACTCCTTCATCCCTGGGATTCTCCAGGCAAGAATACTGGAGTGGGTTGCCATTTCCTTCTCCAATAATATATGTATCAACCACAAATGGGGCCTGGGCCCCTAGTATGTGAATAACACTGAATTAGGCACATACAGAATCAATGATTAAATCCCATGGCCAGGATAAGTCTAGGTATAAGAACTCCAAAAATTTATCTTAGGGATGTTGTTTGTTGGGATATTTTACCAAAAAACTGAAATTTTAAATCCTTGAACCAAAGGAACCATAAATTGTTGCTAAAAGATCATTTCTTTGTTCAATATTTTCTTTTTTTTTCCACTGTTTTTTTTTTTTTTTTCCAAACCATTTACTCTGAAAGCATTGTACCTGACCAGGCTAAAATGTGTGGTGACTACAGAAGGAAATAGGAGAGTTCTGAAGTCCCTGCTCAAATATCAGGGATCTGGAATCAAAGTCAACTTAGTTAGTAGTTTTTCTCATGTCCTGCCAATATTCTTTCAATCTATTAAACAGATACACCTAATTATAACCAGCAGTTATTTTCTTTTGGAATGTTTCTTTCATCCTTGCCTCTGCCCCTAACACAGTTGGTGGAAATTATAAGTCATAATACATTTCAATATCTGCCAAGTCTACAGATATTGCACATGAAAGGGAGAACCTACATGTCTATAGTTGTACCAAAAGGTCTAGAAAAGCTTCATCCACCCACTGTACTAATGAGGAACCATCTAGTGCAACTATTTCTGGATTAGGATCACACAGTACAAGTGGTTGCAATGTACTGAAAAGGTGAAATTGTGAAACTGGAAAGGAATTGTGAAATGTTGCAATGGAAAAAAAGGTATTTCTCTTTCTTATATAAACTTTGTTGATAAATTTATTTCAGAGATAGGATGGAAATGTCCACACCACATCCTGGCTTCTATGTCATACTATCACTGTATCAACATTTCTCAGAATTATATGAGTTATATGGTTCTTTGACTTCTTATAAGATTCTTTCAGGCTGCTGCAAAAGGAATTCTGGTTTGAGGATCAGAAAACAGGAGCTCCATTTTCTAAAAAGGACTAGGAATATGAAAACACTACACTCTTTGTCCGTAAATGACTACAGCTCTATCACTACATATAACACTGTCATCTGAGCCCTTTGAGCCTGACTTTCCTAACTATGACATATGAAGAATAATATCTTCCTTGGTTATTTACTGCATTGTATTGAATACTTTCACCTGCACTGGTCAATTCTCTCTGCACCTCAGTTTCCTTTCTCCATATGTAAAACAAGATTTTTGATCTCTAAACTCCTTCTAATAATAACATTCTCTGCATCTATGAAAATAAAGTAAAGCATGTGAGTATTATTGTATGAAGGAGAAAAGTTTAGCTTTAAAAATATTCCAGTGCCAATTGAATTTATCTTTGGAAAAGTAGTTAGATTTAGTTAAAATGAAAGAAAACTTGAATTTATTTTCACCGACCCTTGGAAAAAGCTAAGAATATCTTTTAGCTTTATTGGCATTAAGTATTAATTTTAGAATAAAATTAGGTATAGAAGGAATATATGTGTTTTGATTGTTTGGTGATAAGTACTTATCAAAGATTATCATGAATACCTCTGACTTCATCTGAAACTAGTTTTATCATTTCCTCACCCAACTACCCCAAACAGTCTTTTCTTACTTTTTTGTGTGATTTTTCCCCCGCTTTAAAGGAAGCCCATGGGACTTCTGCTTCTGATCAAGATGGAATAACAGGAACCAGGTTTTTCCCCCTCCTGAAACAATTTTTAGAAAGTGAAAGTGTTAGTTGCTCAGTCATGTCTGACTCTTTGCAAACCTATATACTGTAGCCCACCAGGCTCCTTTGTCCATGGGATTTCCCAGGCAAGAATATTGGGGTGGGTTGCCATTCCCTTCTCCAGGGGATCTTCCCACTCCAGGGATCAAACCCAGGTCTCTTGCATTGCAGGCAGATTCTTTACTGTCTGAGCCACCAAGGAAGCCTTTTTAGAAGGGTAGCTTATAAGTAATTTTAAAGAAATTGGAACATCAAGGAAAGAACCATCTGAGGAGATAAGAGAGAACAGAACCCAGCAATCATAGGTACTTGAGAATAGTTCCTGTTTCCAGACAGAAAAGCCTCATAATGTGCAGAATATTTGGAATGGTCCTGCTTCATTAGTGGGGAATAATCACACCTGACAAAATGCTATTCTTAACAAATTCTAAAAATAATACCCAAAAGGATCAAACTATTTCTGAAAAATTCAACTGTGTACTAAAACAGAGTTTTTAAAAATTTTAAGAATATAAAAAAATCCACCTCCCCTGAAAAATAAAATAAAATTCACAATGTCTGGCATCCAATCATAAAAGTCAGCTTAAACAACTTAAAAAAACAATAAGATACACCACATCCCTATTAGAATGGCTTTCTTACAAGGATGTGGGAATGCTGTGGGAATGCAAAATGACACAGCCACTTTGAAGAACAGGCTGGTAATGTCTCACAAAGCTAATCATTCATAATCATGTGATCCAATAATTGTGCTCCTAGGTATTTACCAAATGACTTGGAAACTTACGTCCCAACACAGACTTGCACACAAATGATTACAGTAGCTTTATTCATAGCTGCCAAAAATTGGAAGCAATGAAGATATTATTTTAATTGGTGAATGGTGCATCCATGCATTATTATTCAGTAATTACAAAATAAAAGAGCAACCAGCCACAAAATGATATGGAGGAATTTTAAATGTATATTACCAAGGAAAAGAAGTCAGTCTATAAAGGCTAAGTACTCTATGGTCCCAATTATATGACATTCTGGAAAAAGGCAAAACCCATAAGGACAGGAAAAATCAACGAATCATTGCCAAGGGCTGATGGCTGACAAAGAGAGGAATGAGTAGTCGGACCGGTTAAAAAGAAAACCACTGGCCCAAAATGGCATCAATTGCCTAATGCCCAGGATATCAAACACAGATTTAATATGTAACTTAATTGCAGTTTCAGCCTTCCCCAGAAATGTGATCTTAATCAGACTGTTTGGAATTTTCTGGTCAGCACCAATGAGGTAAGCCGTCAAACGGGCCCACTCCACCACCTCCACCCCCTCCCTCCTGCCCCGAGGAATAAGGGGAGTGATAAAGTCTGTGCCATTCTCTTCCCGAAAAAAGACATCCCAGCCTAAAGATAATCCTCTCTTTTCTTTTGCTAATAATAGCTTCGCTGCTCCACCCTTCTTCCTATAAAAACCTTGCAGTTTTTACAACACTTCTGAACACCTTTCTGGTTGCTAGATGGAAGGCTGCCTGATTCATGATCATCTAATAAAGCCAATTAGGTCCCAAATCATTCTCTTAAATTGTGCTTTTTTACCAGAGCATGGAATAAAGGTGGTAAAATTATCCTGTATGATGTTATAATGGTGGATGCATAGCACTATACATTTGTGAAAATCTATAGAATTTTACAATACAAAGAACTAGAGAACCCTAATTAGATTATGGACTTTAATTAAGAATAATGTGATCAATATTGTTCTTCAATTGTAACAACTGTACCACACTAATACAAGATGATAATAATAGGGAAAAAGGGGGAAGAGGGATTAAGGGAACCCTTCTTGTACTTTCTATGCAAATTTTCTGTAAAACTAAAACTCCATTAAAATGTTGCCTATTAAATATAAAAAATATGATTCTTTTTCAAAAAGTCTCAACAGTAACCAGGCCAAAAACATTTATCATCCCAACTATCAGCAAAGAGATAACAATGCAGTATCCAAGACTAAACCCAAGTATACACCAATATTTGATTTATATTTATAAACTTAGCAGGTTTCCCAGATTACTTAGTAAAGAATCCCCTTTCAATGCAGGAGACCCAGGTTCAATCCCTGGGTCAGGAAGATCCCCTGGAGAAGGAAATCACAACCCACTCCAGTATTCTTGCCTGGAGAATCCATGGACAGAAGAGCTTGGCCGGCCACATTACAGTCCATGGTGTCTCAAGAGTTGGATACAACTTAGCAACTAAACCACCACATAACTTTAATAGCTTTAATAAAAAAAAATAATTGGACTAGAAAGATCATATTAAATGAACAAAAGAAAATGGATTTCCACATACATATTCTTTCTTGGATATTCATAGCTGAGAGACAATGAAGTATTAAAATAGTATTTCTCTTTGTGACTTATTCTGAGTTATTATTGTTGCTGCATAGTCACTTAGTCCTTTCTGACACTTTTGCAACTTTATGGACTGTAGCAGACCAGGCTCCTCTGTCCATGGGATTTCCCAAGCAAGAATACTGGAGTGGGTTGCCATTTCCTTCTCCAGGGGATCTCCCCAACCCGGGGATTGAACTAGAGTCTCCTGCTTTGACAGAAGGATTCTTCACCACTGAGCCACCAGGGAAGCAGATTTATACCAAAGCCTAAATCAAAGGGAACGATTTTTCTTTCAGCAGTATTATTTTCAATTGTTTATCCTCATTTCTAGGTCCATGTTTTGTCTGAAATATCAGATTTATTTCTTTATATCCATCTCAGTTTTAATCATATAAACCAAAGTGTTTGAAAAATAATAATAATATTCATTTTAAAAAATAATCTTCAGAAATTTGCTTTATAAATGTGGCCTCCAAACTGCCAGACCTCTACATGAAGCACAGATATTCCAGAAATACTGTGTTCAGATCTGCACCTTGATACTAACCACCCTAAATTATGGCTGAGCAGAGAAAAGTTCAGGAAGACAATAGAGCTTTTAATGAGGCTTTCTTCTTTCTGTTTTTAAGGGATGGGGAGAGCAACTCTTCCGGCTTGTATACTGAAAAACAAGCTCTGACCAGCAGACAGCAATCCCAAGCCTCTAGTTTAGTGGGCAGCGCCATCTAGTGGAGAGACTTTGTTTCTCAGTTCAGTTGTACCAGCAGCTGTCTGCGTGGTTTCAGTGGTCGTTTCACTCTGCGTTCCCAGGCGACACTAATAGTAAAGGACCAGCCTTCCAATGCGGGAGACGTAAGAGATGCCAGTTCAGTCCCTGGGTCGGGAAGATCCCCTGGAGGAGGGCATGGCAACCCACTCCAGGGTTCTTGCCTGGAGAAACCCATGGACAGAGGAGCCTTGCGGGTCCATAGGGTGGCAAAGAGTTGGACACGACTGGAGCGACAGCACACACACACACAAACACACACACGGCTCTCTCTCACACACACACAGAGCTATCTCTCACACACACACACAGAGCTATCTCACACACACACACACAGCTATCTCACACACACGTGGCTATCTCACACACACACAGCTATCTCACACACACACACACGGCTATCTCACACACACACACACACACAGCTATCTCACACACACACGGCTATCTCACACACACACGCACACACACACACGGCTATCTCACACACACACGGCTATCTCACACACACAAGCTATCTCACACGCACACACACACACACACACACGGCTATCTCACACACACACACAGCTATCTCACACACACACACACACGGCTATCTCACACACACATACACACACACAGCTATCTCACACACACACGGCTATCTCACACACACACGCACACACACACACGGCTATCTCACACACACACAGAGCTATCTCTCACACACACACACAGCTATCTCACACACACACACACACACACACACACAGCTATCTCACACACACACACGCGGCTATCTCACACACACACACACACAGAGCTATCTCACACACACACGGCTATCTCACACACACACACACACACGGCTATCTCACACACACACACACGGCTATCTCACACACACACACACACGGCTATCTCACACACACACAGAGCTATCTCTCACACACACAAGCTATCACACACACACACACACACACAGAGCGATCTCACACACACACGCGCACACACACGGCTATCTCACATATACACACGCGGCTATCTCACACACACACACAAACGCGCACACACATGGCTATCTCACACACACACAGAGCTATCTCACACACACACACACACACAGCTATCTCACACACACACACAGCTATCTCACACACACACACACACACACACACGGCTATCTCACACACACACGCACACACGGCTATTTCACATACACACACACAAACACATACACACACACACAGAGCGATCTCACATACACACACACACAGAGCGATCTCACACACACACGCACACACACGGCTATCTCACACACACATGCACACACAGCTATCTCACACACACACACACAAACACATACACACACACAGAGCGATCTCACATACACACACACACACATGGCTATCTCACACACACACGCACACACGGCTATCTCACACACACACACACACAGCTATCTCACACACACACAGCTATCTCACACACACACACACGGCTATCTCACACACACACAGCTATCTCACACACACACACGGCTATCTCTCACACACACACACGGCTATCTCACACACACATGCACACACACAGCTATCTCACACACACACAGCTATCTCTCACACACACACACGGCTATCTCACACACACACGCACACACACAGCTATCTCACACACACATACAGCTATCTCACACACACACGGCTATCTCACAGACACACATGGCTATCTCACACACACACACACGGCTATCACACACACACATGCACACAGCTATCTCACACACACACATAGCTATCTCTCACACACACACCCACGGCTATCTCACACACACACACACACAGAGCTATCTCACACACCCACATACACACATTGCTATCTCACACACACACACACACATACACACACAGAGCTATCTCACACACACACATACACACACAGAGCTCTCTCACACACACACACATGGCTGTCATACACACACACACAGCTATCTCACACACACATGGCTATTTCATTCACACACAAACAGAACTATCTCACACACATACAGAGGTATCTCACACACACACACAGACACACGGCTATCACACACACACATGCACACACACGGCTATCTCACACACATACAGAGCTATCTCACACACACAGACACACGGCTATCACACACACACACACACACGGCTATCACACACACATGCACACACACGGCTATCACACACACGCACACGGCTATCACACACACACGCGCACACACGGCTATCTCACACACACACACGGCTATCTCACATACACATGGCTATCTCACACACACACACATGGCTATCTCACACACACACACACACAAGCACACACACGGCTATCTCACGCATAAAACTGGGGTAATGGTGCTACTCTATACGCCCTCTCAGCTACAGGGTTAAAAAATACAAAGCAATGCACAGCCTCGACGTCCTTATTACTAGTTCATAACTTCACTTGAAAGATGAAATTACTTTTTGTCCTAATTCTAGCAGCAGAATCCTCAGGGTACCATGAATTTAGCTAAGTTTGACTGGAGCCTACTAGTTTTCTCCCCATCTAGGACTGTGGCATGTATTAACCTAATCAATGCATCTGAAAGCTAATGAATTGACTGGTTACAGTCCAATAACTTGAATGCATGTGGGCCACCTAAGCCATTTTACGAAGGAAAATTAAGGCCCAAGTTCCAGTGTAAGCATGGGAAGGTCTCAGAAGAGGCCATGAAGGGAGACCCCATTCTCAGTGAGAAAACAGCCCGAAGCCGACTTAGACTTCACCTGGCCTGCTGACGAGGTCAGGTCAGAACCTCTGTCTCCCTTGATGTGCCCTGTCTGAGGCCCACTGATCGCCTTCTCTTGCCTCTGGGCCTTCTTTATTTCTTCCTCTCACATTCATACACAAAACTGTATCTGGAAGCCTTGAGCAGATATACAAAATGTTTCTTAAATGTAGACAATTGTAATTTAAATGTTCCTCCCATTCACTATTAATTATTTTATAGCTTTCTCCAAGCACTGTTTGCATATACTGTGACTTAAAGGGTGACTAAAATGTGAAGAGAATTTTTCCCCCATTTTTTCTGTTCCTGCTTCTAATTCTCTACTCCATCTACACCTATTTCTCCCCTCTCCAAGTATCTTTCAATAAGAAAGAACTTCACTGTTTCCTTTTCTCATAATTTTTAAGAATTTAAAATTCTCATAATATTTTTTTGATGCAGGCCATTTTTAAAGTCTTTATTGAATTGGTTACAATATTGTTTCTGTTTTATGCTGTGGTTTCTGGCAAGGAGGCATATGGGATCGTAGCTCCCTGACCAGGGATAGAATTTACATCACCTGTAATGGAAGGCAAAGTCTCAACCACTGGACTGCCAAGGAAGTCCCCCCTCCCCTTTTTTTAATGAGATTACAAAAAACTAGATCTTTCAGTCCAGTCCCTGCCACTAGTCACTCAAGTGACTGGCGAAACTGCTCTAACCCCAGTGGCTTCCTCATCTGTGGAAAGGAGATAACAGCAGAAATAAAACAGGAGGGAAGCAAGCAGGGCACAACCTTTGAAAGAATAACAGAGCCTGAGGACACAACATAAACTGATTAGAATCAAATGGGTCCAAGATGGCAGACAAGTCAACTTCAACTAGACCTTGATCCTCAGTATACCATCATTGTAAAATAACACACCCAGAGGCTCTAAGACAGTTCCAAGGCCAACCATCAAAGACCAAAAAGTGGGCAGTGGCCCAGTTCCTGGAATCTTCCCCCTTCCCCAAAATAATCCTCCCACTCATTAGCCTATAATATCACCCAGCCCATAAATAATAAGCACACCACATTTCAAGGCCACACTCACCCTCTGCAATGGACCACAGTCCGTGGAGTGTGTTCCTCTGAATAAATCCACATCTTACCTATCACTTTGTCTCTTTCTTTGAACTGTTTCTGCACTGAGATCTTTCAGCATTGAATTCTTTCTACATTGAATTCTTTCTGCATTGAGACAAGAACCTGAGCTTCATTAGGTCCTGAAACCAAGTCTGTAAGCTCAGCTGGAAAACCATGGATTCTGGGTTCGAATCCCAAACTGAGATAAACAGCTTCAGTAACTTATGAGAAGCATCAGCAAGGACTGGCACATAGGAAGTGCTCAATAACAAATAACTTAAATATTTGGGGAATTACCAAACTATAGTGTGGTAAGTTTACTGATAAAGGAGAAAGAGCTCATGCAGAAATGTATCGGTGTTCTCAAAGGAAAGAAACTCTGGAAGATGCTGTGGACGACCCTCTGACTGCAACAATCCCTTGACCCATCACAAAACACTAAGCAGTGCTTAGCGCTCTTAGTGGACACTATTATGTGTGGAATCAGGGGTGAGGATGTACGACATTTTGGGAAGCCAACTCTCTGTGGGTCTTTCTTGTTTGTGCCTATCTTGTAAGCAGAAGCTTTGACTCTCTTTGTTCTAGACTACCTTTTTTCTTTTAATTGAAATATAATTAATGTACACTGTTGTGTTCAGTTCAGTTCAGTTCAGCTCAGTCGCTCAGTCATGTCCAACTCTTTGCGACCCCATGGACTGCAGCACAGCAGGCTTCCCTGTCCATCACCAACACCTGGAGTTTGTTCAAACTCATGTGCATCGAGTCAGTGATGAAGTCTAACCATCTCATCCTCTGTCATCCCCTTCTCCTTCTGCATTCAATCTTTCCCAGCATCAGGGTCTTTTCCAATGAGTCAGTTCACATCAGGTGGCCCAAGTATTGGAGCTTCAGCTTCAGCATCAGTCCTTCCAATGGATATTCCAGACTGATTTCCTTTAGGATTGACTGACTTGATCTCTTTGCAGTCCAAGGGACTCTCAGACTCTTCTCAGTACCACAGTGCAAAAGCATCAATTCTTTGGCACTCACCTTTCTTTATGGTCCAACTCTCATATCTATACACTTCCCTCATAGCTCAGTTGGTAAAGAATCCACCTGCACTGCAGGAGACCCTGGTTCGATTCTTGGGTCAGAAATATCCTTTGGAGAAGGGATAAGCTACACACTCCAGTATTCTTGGGCTTTCCTTGTGACTCAGATGGTAAAGAATCTGCCTGCAGTGCACGGGACCTAGGTTCGATCCCTGGGTTGGGATTATCACCTGGAGAATAGAACGGCTACCCACTCCAGGATTCTGGCCTGGATAATTCCATGGACTGTATAGTCTATGGGGTCACAAAGAGACGGACATGACTGAGTAGCTTTCACTTTCATATATCCATACATGACTACTGGAAACACCATAGCTTTGACTAGATGGGCCATTGTCAGCAAAGTGATGTCTCTGATCTTTAATATGCTGTCTAGGTGGGTCATAGTTTTTCTTCCAAGGAGCAAGTGACTTAATTTCATGGCTGCAGTCACCATCTACACTTAGTGATTTTGGAGCACACTTAGTGATTTTGGAGCACAAGAAAATAAAATCTGTCACTGATTCCATTGTTTCTCCATCTATTTGCCATAAATTGATGGGACTGGATGCCATGATCTTGGTTTTTGGAATGTTGAGATTTAACCCAGCATTTCCACTCTTCTCTTTCACTTTCATCAAGAGGATCTTTAGTTCCTCTTCACATTCTGCCATAAGGGTGGTAGCATCTGCATATCTGAGATTATTTATATTTCTCCTAGCAATCTTGATTCCAGCTTGTGCTTCATCAAGCCCAGCATTTTGCATGACGTACTCTGCATATAAGTCAAATAAACATGGTGACAATATACAGCCTTGACGTACTCCATTTCCTATTTGGAACCAGTCTGTTGTTCCATGTCCAGTTCTCACTGTTGCTTCCTGACCTGCATACAGATTCCTCAGCAGGCAGGTCAGGTGGTCTAGTATTCCCATCTCTTTCAGAATTTTCCACAGTTTATTGTGATCTACACGTCAAAAGTTTTGGCATAATCAATAAAGCGGAGGTAGATGTTTTCTGGAACTCCTATTTTTTCTATGATCCAGCAGATGTTGGCAATTTGATCTCTGGTCCCTCTGCCTTTTCTAAATCCAGCTTGAACATCTAGAAATTCCCAGTTCATGTACTGTTGAAGGCTTGCATGGAGAATTTTGAGTATTACTTTGCTAGCATGAGATGAGTGCAATTGTGCAGTAGTTTGAACAGTCTTTGGCATTGCCTTTCTTTGAGATTGGAATGAAAACTGAGCTTTTCCATTCCTGTGGCCACTGCTGAGTTTTCCAAATTTGCCAGCACATTGAGTGCAGCATTTTAACAGCATCATCTTTTAGGACTTGAAATAGTTTAGCTGGAATTCCATCACCTCTACTAGCTTTGTTCGTAAAGATACTTCCTAAGGCTCACTTCACTTAGCATTCTAGGCTGTTTGGCTCTAGGTGAGTGATCATACCATCTTGGTTTTCTGGGTCATGAAGATATTTTTGTATACTTCTTCTGTGTATTCTTAATATCTTCTGCTTCTTTTAGGTCCATACCATTTCTGTCCTTTATTGTGCCCATGTTTGCATGAAATATTCCCTTTGTATCTCTGTTTTTCTTGAAGAGATCTCAGTCTTTCCCATTCTATTGTTTTCCGCTATCTTTGTGTTGATCACTGAGGAAGACTTGCTATTCTCTGGAACTCTGCATTCAGATTGGTATATCTTTCCTTTTCTCCTTTGCCTTTAGCTTCTCTTCTTTTCTCAGCTATTTGTAAGGCCTCCTCAGACAACCATTTTGTCTCTATCCATTTCTTTTTCTTGAGGATGGTCTTGATCACAACCTCCTGTACAATGTCATGAACCTCTGTCCATAGTTCTTCAGGCATGTCATCAAACCTAATCTCTTGAATCTATGTGTCACTTCATGTGTATGCCATAGTGATTCCATTTTCTTGCAGAGAACATTCCATTATAGGTTAGCACAAGATATTGGGTATAAATCCCTGTGCTATACAGTAAATCCTTGTTGTTTTTCTATTTTATGCATAGAAGTCTGTTAACTCCATATTCCTAATGCATCCTCCCACCCTCATTCCTGGGCTATCTTTTTAAGGATATTTATGTAGCAAAGAGCCTTAGATGCTCTCTTCCTCCAGAAGTAAAGGCAGGTTTATTTTCTGCCAGTATAATAAAGACCTAACAGAAACAGAAGTGATTAAGAAGAGGTGGCAAGAATACACAGAAGAACTTTATTAAAAAAAGTCTAATTGACCCAGATAATCACAATGCTGTGGTCACTCATCCACAGCTGGACATCCTAAAGTGTGAAGTCAAGTGGGCCTTAGGAAGCATCACTACAAACAAAGCTAGTGGAAGTGATGGAATTCAAGCTGAGCTATTTCAAATCCTAAAAGATGATGCTGTGAAAGTGCTGCACTCAATATGCCAGCAAATTTGGAAAACTCAGCAGTGGCTACAGGACTGGAAAAGGTCAGTTTTCATTCCAATCCCAAAGAAGGGCAATGCCAAAAAATGTTCAAACTACTGCACAATTGTGCTCATTTCACATTCTAGCAGGTAATGCTCAAAATCCTTCAAGCTAGGCTTCAACAGTACATGAACCATGAACTTTCAGATGTTCAAGCTGGATTTAGAAAAGGCAGAGGAACCAGAGATCAGATTGCCAATATCTGTTGGATAATAGAAAAAGCAAGGAAACTACAAAAAAAAAAAAAAATCTATTTTTGTTTCACTGACTATTCTAAAGCCTTTGTGTGGGTCAAAACAAACTCTGAAAAATTCTTAAAGAGTTGCTAATATAAGACTACCTTATCTGGTTTCCTGAGAAAATTGTATGCAGGTTAGAAGAAGTAACAGTTAGAACCAGACATGGAACAATGGTCTGGTTCAAAATTGGGAAAGGAATATGTCAAGACTGTATATTGTCACCCTGCTTATTTAACTTATATGCAGAGTACATCATGTGAAATGCTGGCTGGATGAATCACAAGCTGAAATCAAAATAACCAAGAGAAATATCAACAGCTTCACATATGTAGATGATACCACTCTAATGGCCAAAAGTGAAGAAGAACTAAAGAGCCACTTCATGCAAGTGAAAGAGTAGAGTGAAAAAGCTGGCTTAAAACTCAACATTCAAAAAACGAAGATCATGGCATCTGGTCCCATCACTTCATGGCAAATAGATGGGAAAATAATGGAAACAGTGACAGACTTTATTTTCTTGTGCTCCAAAACCACTGCAGATTGTGACTGCAGCCATGAAATTCAAAGATGCTTGCTCCTTGGAAGGAAAGCTATGACAAACCCAGACAGTGTATTAAAAAGCAGAAACATTACTTTGCCAACAAAGGTCTGTCTAGTCAAAGTTATAGTTTTTCCGGTCGTCATGTATGGATGTGAGAGTTGAACCAAAAAGAAAGTTGAGCACCGAAGAAGTGATGGCTTTCAATTGTGATGCTGGAGAAGACTCTTAAGAGTCCCTTGGACATCAAGAAGATCAAACCAGTCTATCCTAAAGGAAATCAACCCTGAATATTCATTGGAAGTACTCCAATACTTTGGCCACGTCATGCAAAGAGTTGACTTATTTGAAAAGACCCTGATGCTGGGAAGGAGGAGAAGGGGATGACAGAGGAGATGGCTGGATGGCATCACCGACTCAATGGACATGGGTTTGGGTAGACTCTGAGAGTTGGTAATGGACAGGGAGGCCTGGCGTGCTGTGATTCATGGGGTCACAAAGAGTCAGACATGACTGAGTGACTGAACTGAACTGATGCTGAAGCTGAAGCTAAAGCTCCAGTACTCTGGCCATCTGATCTGGAAAGCTGACTCATTGGAAGAGACCTTGATGCTAGGAATGATTGAGGCCAGGAGGAGAAAGGGGCAACAGAGGATAAGATGGTTGGATGGCATCACTGCCGCCATGGACTTGAGTTTGAGCAAACTCCAGGAGATAGTGAAGGACAGGGAAGCCTGGCAGGCTGCAGTCCATGGTGTTGCAAAGTGTCAGACATGACTTAGCAACTGAAGAACAACAGTATAATACAGATAATAATTTCCTCTGAGGTTAAAGTTGAACAGATTTACTTGCAGCTCATTATAAAGTGGATGATTTCTTAAACTGGGGAGTTTTCAGCCATGTTGCATACCACTGTCTGTGCCTCACCTACTGGGGCTTTTCAGAACTTGATGCCGAGGGGAATGGACCCAAACATGAAGCTCACACTGCTTGCTGTACCGTGAGTATGGAGACCCTTTGTCCCAAGTTTTCCACCAGGGCCCACGAAAGGGTGGTTGACCAACCTGTTATCTTGCAAGTAGGGAAAACGTTCTAGACCCCTCACGATTATTGAATTGGTTGCTTCAAATTTGTGTTCTAGCCCCCAAAATGAGTCCTCCAGATGGGCATGTTAGGCAAACAAGTGTGAGAACTCAATGAAACAAGACTCTGTCTTCAGTTTAAAAGTCATTTGGATAACCCATACTCAATGCAAACAATTATTTGATAATGCAAAAATCATTACTTATCTTAATTAGGCCAGTTTTCATTTTTTTTAAATCAGAAGCCAACCTCTGTATAAACACTTGTATGTGTAACTTAAATTATCCTCTTCTTTGAGTTTTCCTCATTCCCAAAAAGAAGAAGGCGAGTGTGAGGTATGAATACTCAGAAATATCACTTTGGTTTCCACTAAAAACCAGAATGTTATACGTACATTTCAAATTCTTCCATATATTTCCACTTTACAAAATGCACAGTTGGAACTCAGGGATGTTACTTTGCCAAGATCACACAGCTTAGCAAATTGCAGAGCCAGATTAAGAACTGAGTTCTGCCTTTTCCAAGTAGGCTTTGCCCTACAACATTATTCTTCCAGGTGAGGTCACAAAGAGGGCCATCCTCCAGGAGGTGAGTAAGCTTCTCTAACCCACGGACTCTTCCCTCTTCTGCGCTCCTGCCTGAAATTCCATCATTAGAGGACAGAGGCAGTGCAGTATCATAGAGGTGGAAACCCCCTTCAAGGGAGATGAAATGAGCCCTCATACTTTTGGGCCACGGCTTACTGTTCTTAAGGAACTCCAATTTTTTAATCTTGGATGCTTTAGGTTTTATAGACTCTAGTTAAAGCTCAATAGAAAGGAAGTCCATTTTGTAAATAACCAATGAACTACAGAGCCCAAAATAAACCTCTGAAAATTAGGATATGCTGTGGGTTGCAGGTGGGCAACCCACAAAAGAGAGAGAGCTTTTGTTAACAAAAAATAGGAGCTTAAGAAGGCTCCTATTTCATTAATTTGCCTGCATCCAGCATTGTCCTCAAAAGGTCACACTTCCCAATGCGAGAGGAACATAGGACTAAGAGTAAGTAAAATCCCCTGAGGTTTTCATCTTCATTTCATGTATTAATTTATTTTCCAAATATGAGCTGGAACACTAAATCATCTAAGAGCATCTGTCTGATAAAAGATATGCAAATATCTTTATAAATATACAGTATCATCTATAATGTTGACAAGTCAGATAAAGGCACCAGCTTTCACTTAAAACTCTAAATTCCAAATAGAGGATGCAAATACAGAGATTCTACACGCACAATCTATTTCATTTTCAGCTCTACAGATGGTTACAAATTGCATATATTATTCATAGACTCTTCAATCTCAAGCCACCTTCATGTAAAAACCAGACTCAAATATTAGAGGAATTTTCAATGCTAAGACTTGAATTTTGAAAACCAATAGATTATCAGAATTGTCAAAAAGTACTCCAGAGGTGCAGTTAGGGCACATATCATCTCCTGAGGCCAGGGGCTCAGAGGTTAAGAATCTGCCTGCAATGCAGGAGGCACAGGAGAAAAGGGTTTGATCCCTGCGTTGAGATGATCCCCTGGAGGAGGGCATGGCAACCCACTTCAGTATTCTTGCCTGGGAAATCCCATGGACAGAGGAGCCTGGTGGGCTACAGTCCACAGGGTTGCAAAGAATCAGACACGACTGAAGTGACTGAGCACACACACACACACACATCATCTCCTGATATTTTCAGTAAGGTCAACAAATACCCAAACAAAATAAAAACGACCAAATAAAGCTAGTCAAGCATTTGCCAAGCAAGAGCCCGCCCTGCAGCTGCACCCCCAGGCCACCTTCTGTTTGCCAACCACAGGCTCCAACAACTGTTCCTTTGTCTGCTTAATAAATATTCGGGATGTGAAGACTCTAAAAGCTGTGGGAGGTGCCCCTGAGGAAGATGCGATGACTGTGCAGGGGGGACCCTGATGAGAAACTGCCCAGGTAGCTCTCCCCTGGTCCACGCCAGCCCTCAACTGGGAGTCCTGGGAGACGATGGATGGTCCATACTGGCTGGGAAAGGGAGGTTCCAATCAGCAGCTCTTCTGTCTTGTGCTTTGTGGGCGCTGACATCCTAGGGCTCATTTCCTTCCTTCCGCCTCCCTCAGGCTTTCTTTCACAACATAATTCTATAATGCCAAAAGGCAGAATAGAAATGAAGAATAATCAGGGTCAAAAGACCAGAGGGTCCATCTCTGCTCTGTCCTGTGTGGCCGATGAGGCCGTGGGCTTCAGGATATCTGACAAGATATCAATAAATCAATGTGGCTAAATTAAAAGCTGCAGAACACCCCTTGTTTTACATGCAGCTGTTGGGAGGGAGAAGGAGATATAGCCGGCGGGCTGCGATGCAGATGTAGCCTGGTCTGATCAACAAGCTTCCTGAAGCTGGCAGACAGGGAGGCCGGCAGAAACTGGAGAGAGCTCAGGCAGTCAAAGAGGCAGAAAGAGTGATCAAAGCAGGTGGACAGCCATCACGGCGCTGATTAGTTCTGCTGGGAGGGGGTCTTTTATCTGATTGTAAATAATGGGCTAATCTTAAAATCTGGAAAACATAGGGCTCCTAAAACAGAAGAGGAATTTTTTGTTCAATTACTGTGCTTGGCTTGGGTCTGCATACTCAGCACCTTTCAGAAGCCTAAAGACAGAACGCAAAAGCTGTTCAAGGTCTAAAACTCAACTGCTGACAGGTAGATACTGACTGCCTGTGGCCTAATGAGTTCGCATCTTGATTTCTATTAGGCTCCAGAGTCCCCTTGAAATCTCAGCCAATCATTTGGATACTGTTGAGGCATAAGCTGGGATTTTAAAAGTTCATCTAGTTTACTGAGTACCATCAGCTGTTTCTTCCAGTCTAGCCAGATGCATAATTTTATTTTTTATTTTTTTATTTTTGTTCCATTTATTTTTATTAGTGGAGGCTAATTACTTTACAATACTGTAGTGGTTTTTGTCATACATTGACATGACTCAGCCACGGATTTACATGTATTCCCCATCCCGATCCCCCCTCCCACCTCCCTCTCCACCCCATTCCTCTGGGTCTTCTCAGTGCACCAGGGCCGAGGATGCATAATTTTAATATTTCGCTGTCTGGCTAATCAATATTTCCTCTTCATGAAGCTGAGATCAAAGACATTTCAACAAGATTGTTTTTAATTAGCTACTTCCTATCAATTAATAAACCTGGTGTACTTAGGTCCCCTAGTCTGAATCCCAAGTCTCCTTCCTATTCAAAACTAATCCTTGCTTTTCCCACCTCCACCTCCATGCCTCTGCCTCACAGAACTAGGGGTTCATCCTCATTATTTGTGATAATAACAGATACTTACACGGCAATTACTATGTGCTAGCATCTGTTGTAAGTGCTTCAAACACATTAACTCATTTAACCTTCACACAATCCTGAGAGGTAGGAACTGTTATTATCCTCATTTCACATGTGTAGAGGGTCTCAGGGGTGGCCTGCTTGGGGAAGTATAGTCTCTGGAAAAGAGGAGAGAAGAAACTCTTAGTTCAATGACATTTATTCCACACTGAAAGGAAGAGATTCTGGGCCCATCATATGTCTCACTCAGCTTCTGCTGTGCCCCAGCCCCACATCTAAGTGTTAAAGAGAAGAAACCGCCAGTAAAAATCCTATGGCTCACCTGCAGTAAGTAGACCACTAGGTGTCCGACTCCTCCAGGGAGCTCAGAGGACGAGAGCTGGCCCAGGCACAGCTCTGGAGGGGAAGGGAGTCACTGCCTTGTTGGACAAAGAATGCATGAGAGTCTCAAACCCAAACAGGAAGAGAGCTGGCAGGGAGCCATGTGAAATCTCACAAAAGAAAACAGTCAGGAAAGATTATGGTTTCCCTCAGACAGAATAACTTTCAGGCAAACTCCTTTAAAAAAAAAAAAAAGAGTGTGGGCAGCAGCTGGAGGAAGTCTGTTGGTGAGTTGGTGTGGTCCCTGAGGGGGCACCTCTGAGAAGGCCACTGAGGGACACACCAGAGAAAGACACAGCCTTAAACACCTACAGCCTACTCGTCACACCGCTCTCCCAGGGCAGGACCGGTCAAGTAATGACTTTCCAGGCCTTCGACTCTGCTTCCTCCTCACTCACCTACCTTGAAAGGTTCAGAAACTTTAGCAAGAAAAAAGATGATCTCCTCTGGCTATCAGGCTCTTGACCTACTACATCAGACTATCAGAGGGTAACTATCCTCGCAGAGATGACACAATTGTAAAACTTTTGTCTCAGGGAGAGAAGGAGGAAAGAACCATGGGGGGAGAGAGGGAGGGAGTTGGGAGGGGGGAAAGAACACTGTTCAGTTCAGTTCAGTTCAGTCGCTCAGTCGTGTCCGACTCTTTGCTGCCCCATGAATCGCAGCACGCCAGGCCTCCCTGTCCATCACAAACTCCCGGAATTTACTCAAATTCATGCCCATCGAGTCGGTGATGCCATCCAGCCATCCCACCCTCTGTTGTCCCCTTCTCCTCCTGCCTCCAATCCCTCCCAGCATCAGGGTCTTTTCCAATGAGTCAACTCTTCACATGAGGTGACCAAAGTATTGGACTTTCAGCTTCAGCATCAGTCCTTCCAATGAACACCCTGGACTGATCTCCTTTAGGATGGACAGGTTGGATCTCCTTGCAGTCCAAGGGACTCTCAAGAGTCTTCTCCAACACCACAGTTCAAAAGCATCAATTTTTCGGTGCTCAGCTTTCTTTATAGTCCAACTCTCACATTGATACATGACCACTGGAAAAACCATAGCCTTGACTAGATGGACCTTTGTTGGCAAAGTAATGTCTCTGCTTTTTAGTATGCTATCTAGGTTGGTCATAACTTTCCTTCCAAGGAGTAAGTGTCTTTTAATTTCATGGCTGCAGTCACCATCTGCAGTGATTTTGGAGCCCCCCAAAATAAAGTCTGACACTGTTTCCACTGTCTCCCCATTTATTTCCCATGAGGTAATGGGACCAGATGCCATGATCTTAGTTTTCTGAATGTTAAGCTTTAAGCCAACATTTTTAGTCTCCTCTTTTACTTTCATCAAGAGGCTTTTTAGTTCCTTTTCACTTTCTGCCACGAGGGTGGTGTCATCGGCATATCTGAGGTTATTGATATTTCTCCCAGCAATCTTGATTCCAGCTTGTGCTTCTTCCAGTCCAGCGTTTCTCATGATGTACTCTGCATATAAGTTAAATAAGCAGGGTGACAATATGCAGCCTTGACATACTCCTTTTCCTATTTGGAACCAGTCTGTTGTTTCATGTCCAGTTCTAACTGTTGCTTCCTGACCTGCATACAGGTTTCTCAAGAGGCAGATCAGGTGGTCTGGTATTCCCATCTCTTTGAGAATTTTCCACAGTTTATTTTAATCCACACAGTTGAAGGCTTTGGTGTAGTCAATAAAGCAGAAATAGATGTTTTTCTGGAACTCTCTTGCTTTTTTGATGATCCAGCGGATATTGCAATTTGATCTCTGGTTCCTCTGCCTTTTCTATAACCAGCTTGAACATTTGGAAGTTCTCGGTTCACATATTGCTGAAGCCTGGCTTGGAGAACTTTGAGCATTACTTTACTGGCGTGTGAGATGAGTGCAATTGTGCGGTAGTTTGAGCATTCTTTGAGATTGCCTTTCTTAAGGATTGGAATGAAAACTGACCTTTTCCAGTCCTGTGGCCTCTGCTAAGTTTTCCAAATTTGCTGACATATTGAGTGCAGCACTTTCACAGCATCATCTTTCAGGATTTGAAATAGCTCAGCTGGAATTCCATCACCTCCACTAGCTTTGATCATAGTGATGCTTTCTAAGGCCCAGTTGACTTCACATTCCAGGATGTCTGGCTCTAGGTGAGTGATCACACCACCGTGATTATCTGGGTCATGAAGATCTTTTTTGTACAGTTCTTCTGTGTATTCTTGCCACCTCTTCTTAATATCTTCTGCTTTTGTTAGGTCCATACCATTTCTGTCCTTTACTGAGCCCATTTTTGCATGAAATGTTCCCTTGGTATCTCTAATTTTCTTGAAGAGATCTCTAGCCTTTCCCATTCTATTGTTTACATCCTGCCTTTACAGCCAGCACACTACAAAGCACAGTGAAAGAAGCAAAACCTCCCCAGAAATAACCTGAGAGCAACAGTGTTCAGGGTCTGTATTTTTAGCAAGAGTAGAAGTCCCTAAAGCAGTAAGTAGCATGATAACAGCATCATGAGGTTTCCCAAGTGCACTAGTGGTAAAGGTCTGTCTGCCAGTGCAGGAGACATAAGAGATGTGGGTTTGATCCCTGGACTGGGAAGATCCCCTGGATGAGGCCATGGCAACTCACTCCAGTATTCTTGCCTGGAGAATCACATGGACAGAGGAGCCTGGTAGGCTATAGTCCATGAGGTCATAAAGAGTCAGACATGACTGAAGAGACTTAGCACACAAGCAAAAGCATCATGAATTGATAAAGGAAAATAATCTAAGCACATCAAAAACTGTCTCATCAGACACACCTATTCAGGGTTATGGCCTGATCCTCTATGCGCCCTTTATAGTTTCTTATGTATCAACTATACACAATAAAGTATAGGTAGTTCTCTATTCAGAGTGTAGATTCAGTTAATCCCTGTGACTCTTTTAGCTGAATTAGAGAGTGTCTCTAATTGTTGTCGTGGTTTGGTCTACACCTAACCACAAGGTCTAAAGTTCTGATGGGCACGAAAGAGCAAAATTCTTAGTGTCATGATAGGGTTTCTCTGCCTGAGGGAGACTGCACTGGCTACAAATTCCACCAAAGAGATGGGAAATTTGAATCATGGGCCATGGAAAGGACGGAGATGGAAGCTGTGACTCCAGAACTTTCTTTTGAGACATGATGGGCAGAGAAGAATGTGAGAAAGGAAAAAGGGCATGTTCCTGATCTGCTTTAGAGCAAAAAGAAACAGGAAGCCATACTCTCTGGGTTCTCATAACCCTGATAGCCAGCAAGCAGCAGTTTGATCTGAACGAGTGCTCAGAATACGACAAGAGTCATTTGAGCAAGAGCATTCTAGTCTGCAGGTGGAGGTCCTTTGTTGTGTAGCCAAAGAGAGTCTCTGGGCAGACAGTCAAAAACTTGATCTGCTGAACTGCACTGAGAGGGGCGTGGCCACAGCTGTCCCTTGACAAAAGCTGTCTCAGATTAGTAGCATCTGAAGGGGGGCAAATGAACTTAGCAGGCACTGTCTCCCAACAGTAGGCACAAGTATCACATGGGCCTGGATTTAAGTGCATGTCACAGAAAATGAGGGACTTCCCTGGAGGCTCAGCGATAGAGAATCCACCTGCAATGCAGACCCTGGTTTGATCCCGGAGTCAGGAAGATCCCCTGAAGGAGGACAGGGCAACCCACTCCAGTATTCTTGCCTGGAGAATCCCACGGACAGAGGGGCCTGGCGGGCTACCGTCCATGGGGTCGCAAACAGTGGACACGACTGAAGTGACTTAGCACGCACACCCAGGAAATGATGGGGTGGCAGCCAGAGGAAGGGGGTTCTGATTCCTATCAGAGAGTGATGTAGATTCCAACCTTGTTCACTCGGCACAGCTTTGTCCTGACTATGGCTTTGTGTAGTGCTAAGAAATGTTCCAGTACCTTCTCCATTAATAGTCTGACATCACAGACTCTTGACTTAAAACTTTTGGATCTCAATTCTGTTTTCAGTTAAGCACTCTTGTGCTCTCCTAATCCACAATTAGAGAAATGAACCCAGAGCAAACACTTCATGAAACTTTACTATTGACAGATAATGTGTAGATTTTAGAACATGGTTTGCATAATCACCAGTTCCAAAGGATATACATTCAATGGCTGTTTCAATGTTTTAAAGAGCTTGATTTTCCTGTTTTGTTTGTTTTTTTAATCTTACATAGAGAATTTTATCGCCAAGACTTCAGTTCTTCCCATCACTGTTAGCTTGTTCTGATTCAGTCCACAGAAAGTTTGGCTTTTTTTCTCTATTTGAACTTTCTAAGAAGCAAACTCAAAATAGGCTTTGTGTTTTGTTTTTTTTTTTCCCCAGTATTCAGCAACATTAAGCAGTCTATTTAGATTCACAAACCTCTGGTAACTCTTGCTTTTTGATCTCTTCCATCAGTCACATCTTGAAGAGAAACACCTCCTTTCCAGCAACCCAAGTGATTTTTTAAGTTCCTGGAGACACGGTAATCAATATCTGTTGTCCTAACGAATTCTTTGCAGATCCTCCTCCTCTTTTGTTGAGGTTTCTGATTTTCGGTCTCTCATTCTAAATGATTTGTTTCAAACTGTCACAGTGCTTTGTATTTCTCTCAAAGTCGAGAGCAAGGTGACAAAGGCAGTGACCTCCATTCAGGGGATAAGGTCCAGATCTGTTTACGACCCTTTCTCATAGACTGGGCATGTACTAACTCCTCTCAGCCCAACACAGGGCCTTCTTACTGATACCTCTTTGTTTAAATTTTTCTTTCAAAATAAAATTCAGTTTCCTATTTTAAAATGACTCAAACAGGCGCAACAGGAAAGGCACCGCTCATTGCTTCTTTCTCCGGAACACCTCAGGTAAGCTGCTCCCCACCCGTCCCCACCCGCACCCCAGAGTCCAGATCTTTGCTGTGCCGCTTCCGGTTCCTGTCAAGGCGTCCCTTTATCCTTCATTATCCCAGCCCTTCTTACTTGCTGTGTTGGCTGTGTTTGGTTTTTATATTTTTTATGTTTTATATTTTTTAATGTTCATGTTTCTCATTGTGTTCTTATTAAAAACATGAGCACACATGACCATTACAAAAATCAGAAAATGCAAACAGGCAAAACGATATAAAGAATAGCCAAGATGCCCGCTCACCCACCCACCCAGAGTCACCTGCTGATAATACACTGGTGTGTATCTCCTTTTATTTCCTTCAGGATGAACATGCATTATTTTCTTCAAAAATGGAATTATGTAATCCAGAATGTTTTATAACCTACTTTATTTAAAAATCCATCCAGTGTTGGACAACTATATTATACCAACTTTTCTCCATTATAAATAACAATCAGTAAGAAAAAAAAAAATTCAAGAAGAAAACTACACATATTCTGAACAGATAAAAATGATTAATGTCACTTAAGAAGTTATCAGACTATCCCATGAAGCATCACAGTTACCCATACAAGAAAATCCCAACCAGAGTTTTGCTTCATTTTCACCAATCTTCATTTTAACCTTGGGAGTGTCCCAGTTGATCCTCACCTTCTCTACCAGGCTTTCCCCAGATTTCCGAGTTGATACTCCTTCCTCTGCTTCCATAGAATATGTTTTGAAGTTGGGATATTGGTCTCATCGCATTCTGACTTGCTCAGTAGCTTTTTTTTTTCTTTCCATTCTCAGTTTAACTCCTCCAAGTTAGGGTATTTTGCATCTGGAAAGTGCTCAGTAAATAAATTAGTAAATAAAAATAAGGATCACATCCAATATTACTCAATAATACTATTTTTTTAAACACTTATTAATTTTTATTTATTTGGCTGCACTGGATCTTAGTTGTCACACATGGAATCTTCGATCTTATTTACAACATATGGGATCTAGTTCCCTAACTAGGGACTGATCCCAGGTACCCTGTATTGGGAGCATGGAGTCTTAGCCACTGGACCACCAGGGAAGTCTTGGGATTGTTTTTAAGCTTTTTTCCTGACCCAGTTTCGATTCCCTTATATTCAGTTTAGTTCAGTTGCTCAGTCCTATCTGACTCTTTGTGATCCCATGAACTGCAGCACACCAGGCTTACCTGTCCATCACCAACTCCTGGAGCTTGCTCAATCTCATGTCCATTGAGTTGATGATGCCATCCAACCATCTCATCCTCTGTCATCCCCTTCTCCTCCTACCTTCAATCTTTCCCAGTGTCAGGGTCTTCTCCAATGAGTCAGCTCTTCACATCAGATAGCCAAAATGTTGGCGCTTCAGCTTCAGCATCAGTCTTTCCAATGAATATTCAGGACTGATTTCCTTTAGGATGGACTGGTTGGATCTCCTTGCAGTCCATGAGACTCTCAAGAGTCTTCTCCAACAACATAGTTCAAAAGCATCAATTCTTTGGTGCTCAGCTTTCTTTATAGTCCAACTCTCACATCCATATATAAATACTGGAAAAACCATAGCTTTGACTAGATGGGCCTTTGTCAGCAAAGTAACATCTCTGCTTTTTAATATGCTGTCTAGGTTGGTCATAACTTTTCTTCCAAGGAGCAAGTGCCTTTTAATTTCATGGCTGCACTCACCATCTGCAGTGATTTTGGAGCACAAGAAAATAAAGTCTGTCTCTGTTTCCATTGCTTCCCCATCTATTTGCCTGGAGGTGATGGGACCGGACGCCATAATCTTCATTTTTTGAATGTTGAGTTTTAAGCCAGATTTTTCTTTCTCCTCTTTCATCTTTATCAAGAGGCTCTTTAGTTCCTCTTCGCTTTCTGCCATAAGGGTGGTAACATCTGCATATATGAGGTTATTGATATTTCTCCTGGCAATCTTGATCCCAGCCTGTGCTTCATCCAGCCCAGTATTTCACATGATGTATTCTGCATAAAAGTTAAATAAGCAGGGTGACGATATACAGCCTTGACATACTTCTTTCCCAATTTAGAACCAGTCTCTTGTTCCATGTCCAGTTCTAATTGCTGCTTCTTGACCTGCATACAGGTTTCTCAGGAGGCAGGTCAGGTGGTCTGGTATTCCCATCTCTTGAAGAATTTTCCACAGTTTGTTGTGATCTACACAGTCAAAGGCTTTGACATATTCAATAAAGCAGAAGTAGATGGTTTTCTGGAATTTTCTTGCTTTTACTATAATCCAACGGATGTTGGCAATTTGATCTCTGGTTCTCCTGTGTTTTCTAAATCCAGCTTGAACATCTAGAAGTTCATGGTTCACTTACTGTTGAAGCCAGGCTTGGAGAATTTTGAGCATTATTTTCTAGCATGTGAGATGAGTGCAACTGTGCAGTAGTTTGAACATTCTTTGGCATTGCCCTTCTTTGGGACTGGAATGAAAACTGACCTTTTCCAGTCTTGTGGCCACTGCTACCAAATTTGCTGGCATATCGAGTGCAGCTCTTTAACAGCATCATCTCTTAGGATTTGAAATATCTCAACTGGAATTCCATCACCTCCACTAGTTTGTTTGTAGTGATGCTTCGTAAGGCCCACTTGACTTCACAATCCCTTATATTGGGCATAGGTAACTGCATTTTTCAAATTAAGGTGACAGAAAACCAATTCAAATAAATTAGCTTAAGCAAAAGAGGTGTAATTTATTGCTTCATATAATTGGAAAGAGCAGAAAAACACTTCAGTCATAGATAAATCCAGGGGTTCAAAGGATTCTCTCTTTCTCACATTTTCTATTTCTCCTTCTCTCTTGCCCTCCTTCTTCTTTCTTTCATTTGCCCTTTATTTCCCCTCCTCCAGCTACATTTCCTTCATGCCATGAGCTTGTGGGCTGGGGTTGGGCATGGAAGGTTGGGACTACAAATTCACAGATAGCTCCAGGCCTACATCATTCGAGAAAGATTTCTTATCTTTTTCTCCCAGTGACTGCACATAAAATCCCATATGTATGTAACAAGTCTGGCTCTATGATTAGGGCAGATACAAGTCATGTAACCATCTTTGTTGCTGGCGGTGCTGTGCACCATAACTGAAAAGTCCCCTAAATCTTCACAGAATGGTACAAAAATGTAAAGATGTTTATGTATTATTATTTGGAAGAGAAAAATATGACTAAAATTTGAGATGGTGCCAAGTAGCCTCATTTCACACTTATATCATTTTTTTAATAAATTCAGAGACTACAGTCAACTTGCTTTTTAGTCAGGCTAGAATCTTAGAGTTTTAACTCAACTCTTCCACTTTATAGATGAGGAAATGGAGTCTTATTCATCATCAGTAAACCAACTAGCTCAGGGAAGGGCTTGCTTCACCATGGGTGGGGGGAAGTTAATTTGAGAATTGGGTAACCAACACCAGGTCTCAGCCATGGCACAGATTTCCCTATGACTGCTTTTTCAAATAATTTATTATAAAAAATAGTACTTTAAAAATATTTTCCCTAACAATGAACATTCTATCCTGCATTCTATGGAAAAAGGTGAAAAATTCAATTCATGTGTAAACAAGTTGAAGATTCATAGCTACAAGCAATATGAGTAAATATGTTTACCCTGGAATGTACTTTATTCTCAAGATCCAGGTGGCTTGTGATTTGAAAAATTTAAATCCCACTAATAGGGTGAAGATAAATTCTCTATAAAGATGTGAGGAAATGTTTTAATAGCATGATAAATTTCAAGGTCAACATTCATTTTTTAATCACCATTAACTATACTCAGGGCTTCTTTGGTGGTTCAGATGGTAAAGAATCTTCCTGCAATGTATAAGACCTGGGTTCAGTTCTTGGGTCAGGAAGATACCCTGGCGAACAGAATGACTACCCACTCCAGTAATCTTGCCTGGAGAACTCCATGGATAGAGGAGCCTAAAAGGCTACAGTCCATGGAGTCACAAAGGGTCGGGCACACTGAGCGACTAACACTTTTAGAAGTATTCTCAACAAAACAGAAATACATAGAAGTGGGAGATCTGTGGGAGTTAACTTTAGGAAAATGCTGAGAATGGGGAGGGTGAGAGAGTTGTTTTCTTTATCAAAAACTCCCCCACAGAGCATAATAGAAACATTTTTTGAAGTCCAAAGGAAAATTTGGATATAGGCACAAGGATAATACATATGCAAACACATTTACAACCCATTTCCTTTTTATTAGAGTAGGAAGGAGTGGGTTTGCAAAATGAAGTGAATGAAGAACAAATTGCATTTCATTGCTAAGGTTGACTGTATAGTATTTGTCAAGAAATTGGACTGACTGAGACCTTGAACAGAGCTGATATTTGATACTGAAGATGTGTGTTAAGCTGAAAGAGACTGTGTTTTCACTTACTCAGCAACTTGTGCAACCCTGAGGAGGGTTTAAAAACATGCTCAATGACCCTGATTTGAAATCAGAGAAAGTAGCTCCAGAGACAAGTTCCTGACACCAGATTTGGGAAATCTCTTCAGTTCTGCAGACTTCAATGACACACTTAGGACCACAACATCATGTGTTTTGTCACTTCAAGACATTCTTAGATCACTGTTTTCCAATAAAATATCAAATTCTAGAAAGGAAAATATTTATATGCAGAGTACATCATACAAAATTCTGGGCTGGATGACTCACAAGCTGGAATCAAGATTGCCAGGAGAAATACAAACAACCTCAGATATGCAGGTGACACCACCCTTGTGGCAGAAAGTGAAGAGGAACTAAAGAGCCTCTTGATGAAGGTGAAAGAGAAGAGTGGAAAAGCTGGCTTAAAACGCAACATTAATAAACTAAGATCATGGCATCCAGTCCCATCACTTCATGGCAAATAGATGGGGAATAAGTGGGAAATAGTGGCAGATTTTATATTCTTGGGCTCTAAAATCACTGCAGATGGTGACTGCAGCCAAGAAATTAAAAGATGCCCGAGCCTTGGAAGAAAAGCTATGACAAACTTAGACAGTGTATTCAAAAGCAGAGCCATCACTTTGACAACAAAGATTCATATACTCAAAGCTATGGTTTTTCCAGTTGTAATGTACAGATGTGAGAGTTGGACTATAAAGAAGGCTGAGTGCCAAAGAGTTGATGCTTTTGAACTGTGGTGCTGGAAAAGACTCTTGAGAGTCAGTTGGACTACAAGGAGATCAAACCAGTTAATCCTAAAGGAAATCAACCTTGAATATTCATTGGAAGGATGGTGCTGAAGCTGAAGCTCCAATACTTTGGCCACCTGATGAGAACTGACTCACTGGAAAAGACCCTGATGTTGGGAAAGTTTGAAGGCAAGAAGAGAAGGGAGTGACAGAGGATTAGATGGCTGAATGGCATCACTGACTTGATGGACATGAGTTTTCCCAAACTCAGGGAGATAGTGAAGGACAGAAAAGCCTGGCGTGCTGCAGTTCATGGGGTCACAAAGATTTGGACATGACTTAGCGACTGAAAAACAACAGCAACAAGGCAAAGAATTCAAACAAATCAAACCAAGCAATGAGAAAAAGGTAGTATGCATCATGAATATTGCTGGGTATGGTAATATCAACACTACAAAAAAATTCTCCTTTATTGTTTATTTTTTCAAAAAAACTGCTTTTAGCTTTGTTGATTTTTGCTATGGGCTCTTTAGTTTCTTTTGCATTTATTTCTGCCCTAATTTTTAAGATTTCTTTCCTTCTGCTAACCCTGGGGTTCTTCATTTCTTCCTTCTCTAATTGCTTTAGATGTAGAGTTAGGTTATTTATTTGGCTTTTTTCTTGTTTCTTGATGTAAGCCTGTAATGCTATGAACCTTCCCCTTAGCACTGCTTTTACAGTGTCCCATAGGTTTTGGGTTGTTGTGTTTTCATTTTCATTCATTTCTATACATATTTTGATTTCTTTTTTGATTTCTTCCATGATTTGTTGGTTATTCAGAAGCGTGTTATTTAGCCTCCATATGTTTGAATTTTTAACAATTTTTTTCCTGTAATTGAGATCTAACCTTACTGCACTGTGGTCAGAAAAGATGACTGGAATGATTTCAATTTTTTTGAATTTTCCAAGACCAGATTTATGGCCCAGGATGTGATCTATTCTGAAGAAGGTTCTATGTGCACTTGAGAAAAAGGTGAAGTTGATTGTTTTGGGGTGAAATGTCCTATAGATATCAATTAGGTCTAGCTGGTCCATTGTGTCATTTAAGGTTTGTGTTTTCTTGTTAATTTTCTGTTTAGTTGATCTATCCATAGTTGTGAGTGGGGTATTAAAGTCTCCCACTATTATTGTGTTACTATTAATTTCCTCTTTCATACTCGTTAGTGTTTGCTGTACATATTGCGGTGCTCCTATGTTGGGTGCATATATATTTATAACTGTTATATCTTCTTCTTGGATTGATCCTTTGATCATTATGTAGTGTCCTTCTTTGTCTCTTTTCACATCCTTTATTTGAAAGTCTATTTTATCTGATATGAGTATTGCGACTCCTGCTTTCTTTTCGTCTCCGTTTGCGTGAAATATTTTTTTCCAGCCCTTCACTTTTAGTCTGTATGTGTCTCTTGTTTTGAGGTGGGTCTCTTGTAGACAGCATATATAGGGGTCTTGTTTTTGTATCCATTCAGCCAATCTTTGTCTTTTGGTTGGGGCATTCAACCCATTTACATTTAAGGTAATTATTGATAGGTGTGGTCCCGTTGCCATTTACTTTGTTGTTTGGGTTCACGTTTATACAACCTTTCTGCATTTCCTGTCTAGAGAAGATCCTTTAGCATTTGTTGAGGAGCTGGTTTGGTGGTGCTGAATTCTCTCAGCTTTTGCTTGCCTGTAACACGCTTCTGAATAACCAACAAATCATAGAAGGAATCAAAAAAGAAATCAAAATATGCATAGAGATGAATGAAAATGAAAACACAACAACCCAAAACCTATGGGACACTGTAAAAGCAGTGCTAAGAGGAAGGTTCATAGCATTACAGGCTTACATCAAGAAACAAGAAAAAAGCCAAATAAATAACCTAACTCTACATCTAAAGCAATTAGAGAAGGAAGAAATGAAGAACCCCAGGGTTAGCAGAAGGAAAGAAATCTTAAAAATTAGGGCAGAAATAAATGCAAAAGAAACTAAAGAGACCATAGCAAAAATCAACAAAGCTAAAAGCTGGTTTTTTGAAAAAATAAACAAAATTGACAAACCATTAGCAAGACTCATTAAGAAACAAAGAGAGAAAAACCAAATTAACAAAATTAGAAATGAAAATGGAGAGATCACAACAGACAACACTGAAATACAAAGGATCATAAGAGACTACTACCAGCAGCTCTATGCCAATAAAATGGACAACTTGGATGAAATGGACAAATTCTTAGAAAAGTATAACTTTCCAAAACTGAACCAGGAAGAAATAGAAGATCTTAACAGACCCATCACAAGCAAGGAAATCGAAACTGTAATCAAAAATCTTCCAGCAAACAAAAGCCCAGGACCAGATGGCTTCACAGCTGAATTCTACCAAAAATTTAGAGAAGAGCTAACACCTCTCTTACTCAAACTCTTCCAGAAAATTGCAGATGAAGGTAAACTTCCAAACTCATTCTATGAGGCCACCATCACCCTAATTCCAAAACCAGACAAAGATGCCACAAAAAAAGAAAACTACAGGCCAATATCACTGATGAACATAGATGCAAAAATCCTTAACAAAATTCTAGCAAACAGAATCCAACAACATATTAAAAGAATCATACACCATGACCAAGTGGGCTTTATCCCAGGAATGCAAGGATTCTTTAATATCCACAAATCAATCAATGTAATACACCACATTAACAAATTGAAAGATAAAAACCATATGATTATCTCAATAGATGCAGAGAAAGCCTTTGACAAAATCCAACACTCATTTATGATTAAAACTCTCCAGAAAGCAGGAATAGAAGGAACATACCTCAACATAATAAAAGCTATATATGACAAACCCACAGCAAGCATCACCCTCAATGGTGAAAAATTGAAAGCATTTCCCCTGAAATCAGGAACAAGACAAGGGTGCCCACTCTCACCACTACTATTCAACATAGTGTTGGAAGTTTTGGCCACAGCAATCAGAGCAGAAAAAGAAGTAAAAGGAATCCAGATAGGAAAAGAAGAAGTGAAACTCTCACTGTTTGCAGATGACATGATCCTCTACATAGAAAACCCTAAAGACTCTTCCAGAAAATTACTAGAGCTAATCGATGAATATAGTAAAGTTGCAGGATATAAAATTAACACACAGAAATCCCTTGCATTCCTATATACTAACAATGAAAAAACAGACAGAGAAATTAAGGAAACAATACCATTCACCATTGCAACAAAAAGAATAAAATACTTAGGAGTATATCTACCTAAAGAAACAAAAGACCTATACACAGAAAACTATAAAACACTGATGAAAGAAATCAAAGAGGACACAAACAGATGGAGAAACATACCATGCTCATGGATTGGAAGAATCAATATTGTCAAAATGGCTATTCTACCCAAAGCAATCTATAGATTCAATGCAATCCCTAGCAAGCTACCATCGGTATTTTTCACAGAACTAGAACAAATAATTTCACAATTTGTATGGAAATACAAAAAACCTCGAATAGCCAAAGTAATCTTGAGAAAGAAGAATGGAACTGGAGGAATCAACCTGCCTGACTTCAGACTCTACTACAAAGCCACAGTCATCAAGACAGTACGGTACTGGCACAAAGACAGAAATATAGATCAATGGAACAGAATAGAAAGCCCAGAGATAAATCCACGCGCCTATGGACACACATCTTTGACAAAGGAGGCAAGGATATATAATGGAAAAAAGACAACCTCTTTAACAAGTGGTGCTGGGAAAACTGGTCAACCACTTGTAAAAGAATGAAACTAGAACACTTTCTAACACCATACACAAAAATAAACTCAAAATGGATTAAAGATCTAAATGTAAGACCAGAAACTATAAAACTCCTAGAGGAGAACATAGGCAAAACACTCTCTGACATAAATCACAGCAAGATCCTCTATGACCCACCTCCCAGAATATTGGAAATAAAAGCAAAACTAAACAAATGGGACCTAATGAAACCTAAAAGCTTTTGCACTACAAAGGAAACTATAAGTAAGGTGAAAAGACAGCCCTCAGATTGGGAGAAAATAATAGCAAATGAAGAAACAGACAAAGGATTAATCTCAAAAATATACAAGCAACTCCTGAAGCTCAATTCCAGAAAAATAAATGACCCAATCAAAAAATGGGCCAAAGAACTAAACAGACATTTCTCCAAAGAAGACATACAGATGGCTAACAAACACATGAAAAGATGCTCAACATCACTCATTATTAGAGAAATGCAAATCAAAACCACAATGAGGTACCATTACACGCCAGTCAGGATGGCTGCTATCCAAAAGTCTACAAGCAATAAATGCTGGAGAGGGTGTGGAGAAGAGGGAACCCTCTTACACTGTTGGTGGGAATGCAAACTAGTACAGCCGCTATGGAAAACAGTGTGGAGATTTCTTAAAAAACTGGAAATAGAACTGCCATATGACCCAGCAATCCCACTCCTGGGCATACACACTGAGGAAACCAGATTTGAAAGAGACACGTGCACCCCAATGTTCATCGCAGCACTGTTTATAATAGCCAGGACATGGAAGCAACCTAGATGCCCATCAGCAGATGAATGGATAAGAAAGCTGTGGTACATATACACCATGGAATATTACTCAGCTGTTAAAAAGAATTCACTTGAATCAGTTCTAATGAGATGGATGAAACTGGAGCCCATTATACAGAGTGAAGCCAGAAAGATAAAGATCATTACAGCATACTAACACATATATATGGAATTTAGAAAGATGGTAACGATAACACTATATGCAAAACAGAAAAAGAGACACAGAAGTACAGAACAGACTTTTGAACTCTGGGGGAGAAGGTGAGGGTGGGATGTTTTAAAAGAACAGCATGTATATTATCTATGGTGAAACAGATCACCAGCCCAGGTGGGATGCATGAGACAAGTGCTCGGGCCTGGTGCACTGGGAAGACCCAGAGGAATCAGGTGGAGAGGGAGGTGGGAGGGGGGATTGGGATGGGGAATACGTGTAACTCAATGGCTGATTCATATCCATGTATGACAAAACCCACTGAAATGTTGTGAAGTAATTAGCCTCCAACTAATAAAAATAAAAAAAAAAGGAGAGATACTGAAAAAAAAAAAAAATTCTCCTTCAGTTCCTAATGATGAGTCATAAAGTATCTGTGAAACACAAACCACAAACTGAACCAACCAATGAGAATCATGCAGATGATATATAATACTTGATCACACACTGGACACCACTGTACAGTTTATCACACCTGGAGCTCTGTGATGGTACCACTGTGCATATCTTTTTCATCGGAACTTTCAGGACTAGCACGTTCCTTCCACAGAGTATGCAAGGACTAAAAATTTGTCAAATGAATAAATGAATGAATTGAAAATTATAGAACTAAGAGGACAACAGAATAATAAAGGTCCTTTTTTTTCAGAAAGGTATTATTAAAACTATCCCACAAAGAAAACCTTCAGTATCTTCTAAATTTTAAATGAGACTGCACAGAAATCCTTGGTACTCACTTATGACCACCTGAAAACATTTCCATTGTACAAAGAGTGACATCGGTTTTCTTTCGATAAAGATGCTGTGAGTTGCTCTTTGTTCAGGCCACATTGGGTATCACCATTAAGTAGATTTTCGAGACAACAGTCCACGTCCACCACTAGTAGCTTAAGGGGGCTATCATTCTCATCTCCTCCATATGGACACAGATAGTCCATCTGATTCCCAGGGCTCTGGATTGAATAATTTTTATCTTTCTTCCCTCAACTCTTTCTTAGCTACACTCACATTTCTCCATCCTACACAGACCCTGTCAACACCTAAAATTCCATTGTCTCTCAAATACTGGTTTCAAATATCCCACTCCATAACTATTACCACCTATGCTTCTAGCTCACCTGATGACCCATTGCCACTACATTTTAAAAGCTCTTGGAGACCCCTAATGCCTTGACCTTACCACTTTCACAATCTACCAGCTCTCCTAGCTTTACATTCCTCTTTGAGGAGCTTAGATGATTACTGTTCAGTCATCAAGTCATGCTCATCTTTTTGTGACCTCATGGGTTGCAGCATGCCAGGCTCTCAAGGGACTTCCAGAGTCTTCTCCAGCACCACAGTTTGAAAGCACCAGTTCTTCAGTGCTGAAGCTTCTTTTTTGTCCAATTCTCACACCCATACTTGACTACTGGAAAACCCACAGCTTTGACTATATGGACCTTTGTTGGCAAATTGATATCTCTGCTTTTGAATACACTGTCTAGGTTTGTCATAGCTTTCCTTCCAAGGAGCAAGTGTCTTTTAATTTCATGGCTGCAGTCACTGGCCACAGTGATTTAGGAGCCTGGGAAAATAAAATCTGTCACTGCTTCCACTTTTTCCCTTCTATTTGCCATGAAGTGACGGGACCAGATGCCGCAATCTTAGTTTTTTGAATGTTGAGTTCTAAGCCAGCTTTTTCACTCTCTTCTTTCACCCTCTTAAACAGGCTGTTTGGTTCCTCTTCACTTTCTGACAGTAGAGTGGTATTGTTTGTCTATCTGAGGTTTGATATTTCTCCTGGAAATCTTGATTCTGGCTTGTGATTCATCCAGCCCAGCATTTCATATGATGTACTCTGCATATAAGTATAGAAAATCCTGAAGACTCCACAAAATCAGAAAAGAATTAAAAAAAACACAAACTTGGAACTAATAAATTCTGTATAGTTGCAGGAAAATCAACATACAGGGATCAGTTGTCTTTCTATACACTTACAACAAAATATCTGAAAAATAGCTTTGAAACATGTATATCACCATGTGTGAAATAGATGACCAGTCCAAGTTAGAGGTGTGAAACAGGGCACTCAAAGCTGGTGCACTGGGACAACCCAGAGGGATGGTATGGGGAGAGAGGTGGGAGGGGGGTTTGGGACGAGAAGACCCCTGTATACCCATGGGTGACTCATGTCAATGTATGGCAAAAACCACCACAACATTGTAAAGTAATTATCCTCAAATTAAAATAAAGTAATAAAAAAGATAGGAATAAAAGATGAACAGAAGGAGGTATAAAAAGAAAGAAATCAAGAAAACCACCTCATTTACAGTAGCATCAAAAACAATAAAATGCCAAAGAAAAATTTAGCCAAGTAAGTGAAAGATTTCTACTCTGAAAGCTATAGGACATTAATGAAAAAACTGAAGACACAAATAAATAGAAAGATATCACTTGTCCATAGATCAAAGAGTTAATATTGTTGAAAATATCCATGCCACCCAAATTCATCTACAGATTCAATGTAATCCTTGTCAAATTTCCAATGGCATTTTTTCCACAAAACAACAATGCCAAAATTTGTATGGAACCACGAGACACCTCAAATAGCAAAAGTAAACATGATAAAGAACAGAGCTGGAGTCATCACATTTCCTGACTGCAAAATGCATTACAAAGCTAGAGTCAAAACAGTAAGGTACTAGCATAATAATAAGTACACAGAATAATGGAACAGAATTGAGGATCTAGGAATAAACCCATGAATATATGGTCAACTAATATTTGACAAGGGAGCCAGGAACATTACGTGGGTAAAAAAGAGTCTCTTCAATAAATGGTGGTGGGAAAACTGGATATTCACATGCAAAAGGATGGAACTAAACCCCTATTTTACACCACTCCCAAAATTAACTTGACATGGATTATAGACTTAAACATAAAACCTGAAACCATAAAACTCCTTAAGGAACACAGAGAAAAATCACCTTGAAATTGGTCTTGGCAATTATGTTTTGGATATGACCAAAAGTGCAAGCAACAAAAGCAAAAATAAATAAATGAGACCATATCAAACTAAAAAGTTTCTTTACAGCCTTTAAATGATCAAGAAAATGAGATGCTAACTTATGGAATGGGAGGAAACATTTGTAATATCTAATAAGGGATTAATATCCAAAATATATAGAAAAACTCATGTAATTCAATGGGATAAAGAAAATAATCTGATTTAAAAATTAGCAAAGAACCCAAGTTTTATTTTTCCACATAAGATATTCAAATGGCCAATAGGTACATGTAAAAAGATGCTGAATATCATTGATCATCAGGGAAATGCAAATCAAAACCACAATGAGATATCACTTCACTTCATACATATTAGAATGTCTATTATCAAAGAGATAAGTAAAGTGGTGAGGATATGGAAAAAAAGGGAACATTTATACCCTGTTGGTAGGACTGTAAATTGATCCAGCCACTATGGAAAACACTATGGAGGTTCCTTTCAAAATTAAAAATAGAATGACTATATAATCCAGCAATTCCACTTCTAGGTATATGTCCAAAGCAAACAAAATCACTATCTTGAGCATATATCTTCACTCCCATGTTCATTGCAGAATTATTTACAATAGCCAAAAAATGGAAACAAACTGTATTCATGGATGGATGGAGTTTTCTTCAGCCATAAAAAGAAGAGAAGGTTGCCCTTTGCAACAACATGGATGGACTTTAAGGGCATTATACAAAGTGAAATAAGTCACAAAAAGCCTATTCTGTATGATCTCACATATATGAAATCTACAAAAATGAATTCATGAAAATACAGAGTAAATCGGTGGTTGCCACAGGTCAGGGAGTGGGTGAAAGCAAAGGATGCAAACTACAGTTAGAAGATGAATAAATTCTGGGAATGTACTTGGTGACTATAATTAACACTACTGTACCGTACATTTGTAAGTTGCTAAGAGTAGACGTTAAAAGTTCTTAACACACACACGACTGTAGTTATGTGAGATCATGGATATTTAACTAAGCTAGTGGAGCAATCATCCCACTAAATAACCTCTTCCTTCAAGTCTGTTATACCTTTCCTCCCTCATTCCTGTTGACCACTGCTTTGTTTTTGAATCCCTGTTTAACTGGCGTGTGTCATGACACACTCATGAATTTTTCCTACTTCTTTAGCCATACCATCTCAGTTTCCTTTGCTGCTCCTCTGCGCCATCTAACCTCTAAACATAGAAGTCTCTCATGCGTCTGTCTCATGCATGATGTCCATCCTCTGTAAACACAGAAGTCTCTCATTCAAGCCAGCTTTTTCACTCTTCTCATTCACCCTCATCAAGAGGCTCTTTACTGCCTCTTCACTTGCTGCTGTTAGAGTGGTGTCATCTGCATATCTGAGGTTGTTGATATTTCTCCTGGCAATCTTCATTCTGGCTTATGATTCACCCAGCCTCGCATTTTGCCTGATGTACCCTGCATATAAGTCAAATAAGCAGGGTGACAATATAGAGCGTTGACATACTCCAACCTCCAAATCACACGTCATACTTACTTGTCACCATATCCACTTTTAAAACCTTAATCCAGGCATCATCATTGTCTCTTAGATTACTAATTGGTGTCCCTGATTTTTCCCTGAAGTGCCAGTTTCTACACAGTGATAATTTAATACGAAAGCAGATTATTTTAGTCTCTTTATTGAGTTTTCACTTAAATGAAATCTCAAATCTTTCACTTGATGTATAAGCCCTCTCATGATTTGAACCCTTCTATCTTTTCCACCTCATCTTTTGATGTCTCCCCTTGCTTACAGGTTCCAGCCATACCAACTTTCTTTTAGGTTTTCAAACCAGATGATCTTCCTGGTTTGAGGTCCTTGCACATGCTGTCTCCTCTGATTAAAATGTTCCTCCCACCACTGTGACTCTTTACTATTCTGTGGATAGTTCCTTTGACCCATCTATTCTTGACTTAAGTATCATTTCCTAAGAGAACTTTTCTTTGGTGACTATATGTCTAAATTCTTTTATCTTCTTTCACTGCCACACAGCTGTTGCTTTCAACATATTTATTATACTTTATAAGTATTAATTTGCTTATATGCTTGGTTATTGTCTGCCTTTCTCAATAAGTTGTAAGATCTATGCAAGAAGCAACCGTCTATTCGTTTTTACCATTGTATCCCCAGTGCTAAGCACACAATAAGTGCTCATTAAATTGGTACTTGAATCTCTCATTTTTACCCATTAAAAAGTAATAATAGGGAACAGTTTCATAATTCTTAGTATAGGCCAGGCACAGTTACATGCCCTCTATGTGAAGCAATTTATTTAAAACTCACAACAAACATACGAGGTGAATTCTATTATTCCATTTTTAAAGGAAATCAGGATACAGAGAAGGTAAGTAACTTCCTCGATGTCACCCAGACAAGACACAAGCAAACTTGTTAGGAAGTTTGGAGTTAGGAGTTAGGAAGCCAGCCCTCTGGCTCTCGCACCTACGTCTATAACCCCTGTGCTACGCTGATGTACACCTGGAAGGCATGGGAGGGGACTGTGGGCTTGATTTAGGGAGTTGATATCTTCTCCTAGACTTGTCTCTGCATGAAAATTTAGCAAGAATAGATGGAGCAATTAGTATGAGGATGTCAGACAATTTTGAGTTAAAAAATGGCACCTTGCTGTATGTCTTACTTTCTGAGATTCAGAGATAAAGGAGTATTATGGGATGGGAGCACATGCCTCCTAAAATTAGAATAGCAAGGACAAGGAGGATAGCCAGGACCTCAAAGTAAAATATCCTTGAGGAAGTTAGCAGTCTAGGCTGGTGACCTAGAATCAGTAAAACAAAGGTGGGTGGTTGAAACAGTGAGGTCTTTCAGGTCCTAGGAGAAAATGACTAAATCCAGGAGCACATGAAAATAAAAGAGTTGCAGATGGATCACAATGACAATCATCTCATACCTGTTAGGATGGCTTTTCACAATTGCTGGTAAGGATGTAGAGAAAAGGAAACCCTGTTGGTGGGAATGTAAACTGATATCAGTCATTATGGGAAACGTATGACAGTTTTTCAAAAAGTTAAAAACTGTACTACCATATCATCCAGGAATCCCACTCCTGGATATATATCTGAATGAGTTAAAATCAGTATCTCAGAGGGTTATCTGCATACTCATGTTCACTGAAGCATTATTCACAATAGCCAAGATAAGCAAACAACCTAAGTGTCTGTCATTGGATGGATGGATAAAGAAGCTGTAATATATATTTGAATATTTTCATCCAAGAGAAAGAAGTAACACCTGCTCTATGTGACAACATGGATGGACACTGAAGGCATTATGCTAAGTGAGATAAGTTAGACAGAGGACAAACACTGTATAATATCCCTTTTGACTCTGAACTTGTAAAAACAGGGCTTCCCTGGTGGCTCAGAGGTTGAAGCGTCTGCCAGCATTGCGGGAGACCTGGGTTTGATCCCTGGGTCAGGAAGATCCCCTGGAGAAGGCAATGGCAACCCACTCCAGTATTCTTGCCTGGAGAATCCCATGGATGGAGGAGCCTGCTGGGCTACAGTCCACAGGGTCGCAAAGAGTGGGACATGACTGAGTGACTTCACTTTCACTTTGTAAAAACAGAGAGGAGAATAGAAGTTATAAGGAGCTGGAGATAGGGAAATTGGGGAGAAATTGTTTTAAGGGTAAAAACTTATGACCAGTAGGTAAGTTCTAGAGAGTTAATACACAACATAGTGATTATAGTCAACACTATTGTATTGTATATTGTATGTATTGTATACATACAATTGTATGTATTTATACAATATTGTATAAATTTCAACATTACTAAGAAACTAAATCTTAACTGTTCTCAAAGTTGTAGTATAAGTTTCAACGTTACTAAGAAACTAAATCTTAACTGTTCTCAATGCACACAAAAAGTGATAAATATGTAACATGGAAGAAGAGTTAGCTAATACTACTATAGTAATCCTATTGCAATACACAAATTACCAAGCAAACACACTGTGCACCTTATATTTACAGTGCTATGTGTCAATTATATCTCAATTTAAATATATGTAAACATAGCTGCAGTGGGAAGTCACACACTGGGCCCCACTGGGCACTGGGTGGGCCTTAACCTTCATACTATCATCTGGCTCCCATAGCGTGCGCGCGCACACACACACACATACACACACACAGACACACACGCAGAGACACACAGATACAGACACACACACAGACACACACACAAACACACACACACACACAGAGACACACACACAGACACAGACACAGACACACACACACACACACAGACACACACACACGCGCACAGTTCCTTGACATTTCAGGTTGTGTTCAGAGTTTCTTTACCTGTTCCTCTATTGACAGGCTGCTTCCATGTCTTGGCTGTTATAAACAGTGCTGCTATGAGCATTGGAGTGCACATATCTTTTTAAATTAGAGTTTTCATTTTTTTCCAGATATATGCCCAGGAATGTGATTTCTGATCATACAGTAACCCTATTTTTAGTTTTTAAAGGAGCCTCCATAGTGGCTGCACCAATTTACATTCTCCACCAGCAGTGCAGGAGGGCTCCCGTGCTCCTTGCCCTTTTCAGCACTTATTTGTGGACATTTTGACGACTAGCGATCTTGGCATGTGTGAGGTGATACCTCACTGTGGCTTTGAATTGCATTTGAAAGCAAGTTTTAAATAGACTTCAGGTTGAGACAGATGCTCTCAAGGAAATTCTGGCTAGGGGCCTCTCTTTGGGACTATTTCTACTGTGCTGTGGCAGCAGATGTGTGTTTTTTTTTTTTTCCCTTGAGCTAAGACGACAAACTCTACCTGGTAGGTGATGGCAGCTGCTTACAGCAGTAACCCTGCCGAGTGGGCCAGAACCCTGGCTATTCCTAGAGTATATTGTGGAATGCAATTTCTCACCTGACCCAAAAAGGAGAGTTAATTGTCCCGGAACACCAATTTGGCTTTCTTTTCACAGTTGGGCCTGGTACCCTGCACTGAGCCCGATGGACTGTTACGGAACGGGGGTCTGTGAGCGTGCGCTGCCCCACGCCCGGCTCGGCTCCTCCATCGCTTGTCGGGCTCCTCTCCTCCCTCTGGAGCGGCCTGGACTGACCGGCCCTCATCAGCCATGCCAGAAACCCTGGAAATGGGCACCATGTTATCTTCTCCCGACTGCGGAGAGCAGGGCTGGGGGTGTGTCTGCTCGGGGCGTGCAGGCCCATCACAGCGGCGACACCAGGGCAGGTGCAGCTGGAGATCTCGGTGCCCTCAGGTGAACACGGGCTGCAAGGGGTGGCGTGGGTGGATGTTGCTGTGAAAGCAGCTTGGGGCTCCCATGGGGTAGAAAGACAGTGTTTCCTGGCTTTAGACAGCGAGTTGCTTAGGATCTCTTAAAATAAGCATTACTGAGGTACAACTTGTAGGTCATAAAATACAACACTGTTTTTTAGGACATGAATTGTAAACTTAGTAGCTGTTCAAGTTTTGAAACATTTGTCATCATTGTATAACATCCCTTCAGTGTCCCTTTCCTGTCAATTCCCATTTTCTTACCCAGCCCCTGGCAGCCTTTGAATTGCTTTCTGCTGAAGATTTATCTTCTCTGACAAATGTAAACTTACATGTGGTCTTCTGTGTCCGGCTTCTTTCACTTAGCATATTTTTGAGGTTCATCTTTATTGTTTCAGTGTAAGTGGTTCCTTTTTAGTGAAGATGGTCCAAGGAACTCCAGACGGGGCTTGTACAAAGCTGTATAGGAATAAGAGACCACTCTCACTGACCTAGGGAGGTTTTGTGCTAACAAAACAGATAAAGAACATGGTAAGATTGGTCCTGATGTCTCAAGGACAGTGGTGATGATGATCAAAGCTGAGAAGCTAAAGAAATAGCTAAATTCTAGTTAAATTCTGTGGTTCGTTCAGATGTTACTTGACCTGTTTTGAGCTTATTTATATCTATATCTGCCCTGTTCACACTCCACAGAGTTTTAGAATGGCAATACTGGAATGCTATAATAACTTCCATTTTAGAAAAGTTAGACACCTTATTTGGGGAGGTATCTGGTAAAAGTGAACAAGGAAAGAACCAGGGCTCCTTGGAGAAACGGCTGACTGCAGGGCTGGGGCACATAAAGTACAGGCTGAGCCTGGATCATCTTGTGCCAGAAGTAAGAAAGGCTCAAGAACATTCGAGTCATATCAGGGACACAGGCACCAGACTGGGGACAGGTCAGTCCTGGGCAACCTTACCATCACAGTAAGTGATGACAGGAATGCACTGTACAATAAAATAAGTGCTCATACTAATATAAATAAATGAATAACTAATGGAGAAAGTACAGCTCTATCAGTAGATCTCTAACAACTGCAGAAAGAATAATGGAATTAAAAAAAAAACATCATTTGCCTTTCACCATAGTAATACTTGATTCAGGCAATAAAAAGCAACATATGCTAAAACCGATGGGTAAAAGTGTGTTAAAGAACAAGATATTAACATGATTTCAAGGTATCTCCCCATAAAATTCTTATAAATTGCTCACTGATTTGTAAGTTTCAAATACAAATTAACTTCAGAGTTTGAAGTTTTTCCAGTAGTCATATATGTATGTGAGTGTTGGACCATAGAGAAAGCTGAGTATTGAAGAAGTGATGGTTTTGAACTGTGGTTGTTGGAGAAGACTCTTGAGAGTGCCTTGGACAGCAAGGAGATCCAATCAGTCAATCCTAAAGGAAATCAGTCCTGAATATTCACTGGAAGGACTGATGCTGAAGCTGAAACTCCAATACTTTGGCCACTTAATGTGAAGAACTGACTCATTGAAAAAGACCCTGATGCTGGCAAAGATTGAAGACAGGAGGAGTAGGGGACACCAGAGGATGAGATGGTAGGATAGCATCACCAACACAATGGACATGAGTTTGAGCAAGCTCTGTGAGTTGGTGATGGACAGGGAAGCCTGGTGTGCCGCAGTCCATGGGGTTACAAAGAGTCGGACGTGAATGAGCGACTGAACTGAAGAGTTTGAAAAAAGCTGGAAAACGTATGTTTACCAAGTGATGCAAGTTACCAAGACCAGGCATGGGACAAATTCATATCATGTGTTTTCCGATAAGGTCATGAGAAGTTTACAATATTTGTTTTTTTGACGTGTTCCTACCAAAAATAGCACAACTTGAGGAAAATTAAACAAACTCAAACTATGGGATTTTCTATAAAGTAACTGCCTTATACTTTGAGACTACTATTTTTTTTTTAAACTAGTTCACACTTTATATGAATTTCTTTCATTTTTAGCTGTACCAGGATCCCATCCAGGTGGTATGCATTCTTTATGGTGAAGTGTTAACATATCAAATTATTCATTTCAGAAATCTGGTATATTTTCCATATTTAATTATAGAAAATTCACGTTGTTTTTGAAATTTACCTGCCTTCCCCCCACACACAAAAAACCCCTGAGTCTCAATTCTTTACTTTTTTTTTGTATCCAAAATGTGTTTTTTGGGATGGTTTCCCATTCATCTTGATACAGGCAGGGTACTTTTAGTGCTGCTTCTGCCTGAAGCAGCATCCTTCTGAAAGCCTTGCTTTTCCTCCTGCAGGCTGGCAGAGGACAGTAGAGCAGCCAACACACAAAACTACTGTGTTTGTATATGGCTAAAGCCTGCGGTGATTTTATAGCATCCTGGGCATTTCACATCCATGAAATAGGAATTAGGACTCTGCACCAGGCACTTCTTCTTGTGTTTCCTCTTCTCTTCTGGAGAGAGATGGAGATTCTTTGCCAGAGGCATGTTCTCGTGGGGAGCTCGTAACCACAGGAAAGGCAATTCTTTAAAAAAAAACAAAAAAAAACTGTAATGTTAGGTCTATGTGCAAAAATATAAAGGATATTGTGATTGTAGGTTAATAATTGCATGTTAAGATTTATTTTGCCTTCACATTTTTATTGACTGATTTCCTATTTCAGTTCAGTCGCTCAGTCATGTCTCTTTGCGACCCTGTGGACTGCAGCATACCAGGTTTCCCTGTCCATCACCAACTCCCGGATCTTGCTCAAACTCATGTCCATTGAATTGGTGATGCCATCCTACCATCTCTTCCTCTGTCGTCCCCTTCTCTTCCTGCCTTCAATCTTTCTCAGCATCAGAGTCTTTCCAATGAGTCAGTTCTTCACATCAGGTGGCCAAAGTACTGGAGCTTCAGCTTCAGCATCAGTCCTTCCAAAGAATATTCAGGATTGATTTCCTTTAGGATTGACAGATTTCCTATTTCAAGGCAAGTATGAATGTGGCATGATGACACGACTCGGTTTCTTCGAAATTTAATTTATTGACTACTGCCTGTACCTTTGGTAATTCTGTTCAAAAAAAGAAAAATAAGGAACAGGCTTTGTTTGTGGGGATTCAAGTCTAATGGACCACACATACACACATGCACACAACAGAGGTCAGTACTGTTACCACTGTCTCCGTGAGAAATGAAGGCCAGGAGATTCTGATGGTTAAGACCGTGATCACTGAAATGAGGAACTCAACTTCAGGCCCTAACTCTGCTCTCACTCTGCAGCCTTACCTTGGGCAGGTGAGTTCACTTCCCTTAAAGTTCTGTAAATGGGGAAGGAATTCTACCTCAGGACTGTTACACAGAATAGTGATATATAAGGCATATGAAGCAATTAGCATAATTCTGATATGTAATAGTAAGTTTCCATAAATTAGGCTGTGATTATAATAAATACCCACCTGAAAACCTTATAATACAAATGAGTTGGGGAACATCTAACCCTAGTATACGGACAGTAAAAAAAAATCAGATTATATGAACCCCTTATTTAGGGATGTGAACCACACTTTACTTCTTTCTGATAGCCCCACTCACAGTGGCTGTCATCCACATTTTCTCTCCCTAATTCAGAAATCTCACTCTGAAACTAGAATACACTCCTACTTCTAAATTAAAGCATGTGTCCTCACAAACACTTTCTTCAAACTCAAAGAAAGCATTGTGCTTGAAACACTGTAAACCTTGCCAAAAATCTGGACGGTGATGATAATAAAAGAAAATACAGACTACATGATACATGATAAAAAAAATGGTATTTGGGGGAAAGAGTAGGCGCACAGAGGTTGCTTTGAGCAGTAGAAGTGGAGACTGATGAGTCCTATCCACAGCCAAAATACATTTTGCGAAACCAAAGTCACTATCCTTCCTTAGTCAAAATCTGTCTTTCTTACTAGAAAGCTTTCTCTCTCTCATAATCCCTATAAAGTTTGCACAGAATACAAGGTCACTCATAATCAACCTACCTTACTAGTTGTGTTTGCCACTATACAATTTCATACTAGTTCAAAAACATTTATAGAGCGTGTGATATACATATACATATTACTCTCTATGCAAAATGTTATGGAGTTTATAAAGATGATTAAGATGATACAGTTTGACCTACAGTTAATTCAAACAGAGGTCAGCAAATTATGGCCTGAGGGTCAAATATGGCCATAACATTTGGTTACATGTTGTCTGTGATTGTTTTACTCATACAACAGAGTATGAATTATGACCAAGATCATATGCTTTTCAAAACTGAAGATATTTACTGTCTTGGCCCTTTACAGAAAATGTTTGCCAACCTCTGTAATAGGACATGCAACTACAATAAAAATACCTTACTGTACTGACTGTCAATTAAAAAGCTACAAATAAAGAATTAAAAGAGTTCAGAAAGTTGGAGCAGTCACTTTTAGCAGTGCCATTTTGAGGAAACTTTAGAAGGAGGTACCAATAGCAATAGGACGAGAAGAATAAGAATGCAGATTGGTTACAAACTTCTAGGCAACAAAAAATGATAAAAATATATGAAGCAAAGAAAAAGTCAGAGAGAGAATGGAGCTTGCCAATTACATTAGGCATTATTCACTTATGATAATTTTCAGAGGCATTTTCTTCCTTACCATTTTTTCTAATCTGCATGTATGTTTTATACAAGTCACATTCCATATGCCTCTAAGATTATCTCTTAATTATATACTTGCTTTCCAGCTGGTAACCCCACTCTAATGTGGTAAACTCAGAGATATGAATTTGGTAACATTATAACGATATTTTCTGAAACTCTGCCTTAATACAACCTTAATTCTTTCTCTATCATTTGATATTAAATATTTATTCAGCATCAAGAGATATTGTTTAGCTTCCAAAACAAAATCATATGACTTTACAACACATTTGCCAAGATTGTTACTGTTCTGCTCTTCTCATTTGTGTGTGTTTCTTTTGCTAAAGTTCTATTAGGCAAAAAAGCTAGATGGACTAGTAGGATTTTTAGTCTTAGAACACTAAAAATTATTTTGCTTTAATCAGAAAGGGTAGATTACATTAACAGGTCTAGGAGAGTTACTTTTAAAAGCTCTTGAAAACTAAGTTTTCATAAAAAAATTTATTGCACAAAGACAATTTATGCTTACATGTAAAAATATCTTAGTTTCAATAGGAAAAACTGCTGCCACATTACCTTTTGGCCAAGTATTCAGACAGTTACATTTTTATAACCTGCTTTATGTATGTACAACCTAGGAGAAATGTGAACTACAAAACAAACAAACAAAATTCCCAATATTTGTAAGTAAGAAAAAATGGCTGTCTTATTTGAAATAGATATAATTCTCAAAGTATAAAAGAATAGGCCATAACATGTAAAACTTGAAGTATTATAGATCAGGCCAAAAAAAAAAAAAAGAACCTAGGGGGAGGAGGAACAACAGAGAAAGGGAACAAGGGATGGAGTGACAAAGCAAACAAGCATAGGTGAGACAGCCCAAATCCATACAACTGCTTCACTGATATGAAGAGATAAAGGAAAAATGGGCTTTCAGAGTTGAAGACTAAAATGTTTTACTATTTCAACATAAAATTCCTTGAGAACTCATAATATGTACATGGTTCTAGAACAAGATTCTTACTTCTTAGCTTATTAACAATGTGTACATTTGAAAATAAATATATACAATACTTCAAACAAACCATTCAAGATTGCATTTAAGCAATGACATCCATGGAAACAAAATTCAGGCACTGTGAAACACTTGGGATATATGGTATCTTCAAGACTAAATGTTCTTTTCCTTGTTTGACAGTTTTAAGTCTTCATTACACACATGTTGTTTTTAAAGTTGTTTTCTTACAGTGACAATCATCTTGACGGGCCAAACCCAGTTTCATTTTCTCCAGTACTACAAAAATTAAAAACAACAACAAAAAGAAAATAAGCTTCACTGTTCACAAAGAAGAGAAACAACAGTTTATAGTCAAAAAACTTAGAATAGGGCAAACATGTAATTCTTTAATAGAAAAAGACAAAGAACAACAACAACACAAACTTCAGGTAATTCCAGTTTATATGAGCAAATATTTGGGGGAAGGAATGTTTGCTAACTGCAAGCTCAAGATGACTTCATTATTAACTATCAGACAAATCAAGAAGTAGGAAGGCAAAAATTCCACTGAATTCTGCAGTGATAGATGATTAATATTCTGAGTAATAAGCTTAGTTCTTGGTGCAACATTTTTAGAGACTGTGAAAATTGTTAATTTTTCCACACATTGTGAAGCCAATGCACAATACAGAGCACAGAAATGGTCTGGAAAAAAATCAAAGGAAGCAGGGCTGAAAGAATAACAAAGACCCAGTAAAGAATTGTTTTGGGGACATTAACAAAGATGTCTGGGGCCATTAATGTAACATTAATATATTAACAAAGATGATGCTGTTAAAGTGCTGCACTCAATATGCTAGCTAACTTGGAAAACTCAGCAATGGTCATAGGACTGGAAAAGGTCAGTTTTCATTTCAATCCCCAAGAAGGGCAATGCCAAAGAATGTTCAAACTACTGCACAATTACGCTCATTTGACATGCTAACAAGGTAATCCTCAAAATCCTTCCAGCTAGGGTTCAACAGTACATGAACCAAGAATTTCCATGTACAAACTGGATTTAGAAAAGACAGAGAAACCAGAGATCAAATTGCCAACATCCACTGATTCATAGAAAAACCAAGAGAATTCCAGAAAAACATCTACTTCTGCTTCATCGACTGCACTAAAATCTTTGACTGTGTGGATCACAACAAACTGTGGAAAATTCTTAAAGAGATGAGAACACCAGACCACCTGACTTGTCTCCTTGAGAAACCTGTGTGGAGGTCAAGAAGCAACAGTTAGAACTGGACATGGAACAACAGACTGGTTCCAAATGGGGAAGGAGTTCATCAAGTCTGTATATTGTCACCCTGCTTATTTAACTTCTGTGCAGAGTACATCATGTGAAATGCTGGGCTGGATAAAGCACAAGCTGGAAATCAAGATTGCCAGGAGAAATATCAATAACCTCAGATATGCAGATGATACCACTTTAATGGCAGAAAGTGAAGAGGAACTAAAGAGCCTCTTGATGAAGGTGAAAGAGTGAAAAAACTGGCTTACAACTCAACATTCAAAAAATGAAGATCATGGCATCTAGTTTTATCACTTCGTGGCAAACAGATGTGGAAAATGTGAAAATGGTGGCTGATTTCATCTTCCTGGGCTTCAAATCAATGTGGATGGTGACTGTAGCCACGAAATTAAAAGACCCTTGGCTCCTTGGAAACTATGCTTTGATCAATGGAATATTTTACATTTCTGTTCTCTATTCCTAATGGTAAAATAAGGTCCATATAATGTAAAATCAGAAATAATGTTCTGATCTCTTCTCCTCTGGGCATCTTTTACATCTGTGCTTTCTCAAACGAGATGAGAGAGTAGAGCAGTTACCGTGGAAACATTCTACACAGGCTTTAAGTACTAAAGTCCTTACATAAAGGTAAAATGTAATATAAATAAAATGAATAAAAACAAAATAGGAAGCTTTCCCCTCAGGACTGAGGCAAAAACCTAATTCTTGAGTAGCAGATGGAGCAGATGGTTTGCATTTAGAGGCCATGTTGTACCAAAAAAAACCCCCAAGAACCTTCAATATTGGAATCTCATTCAGCATGGTAAGATGTCATGTTATGGGAGGAATGTAGGACCTGAATTACTTCGAAGGGAGTCCCTGACACATCTGTTAGATACGGGGGAAATGTCAGGCATAATAAACATACTCTTTCCTCCTTTCATGGTGTGTGTTTTAATCTCAAGTGTCAGAGTGTGTGTATAGCTGGTTTCTCTTCATCAAAGGTGCACTGGGGCTGCACATTCCTGTGACCTTCTGCTGGGCCCTGTGTTCGTCCTCCTTGAATACCGAAGGGGCTAAGGAAGGGGTCCTGCCAGATGGTCTGCAGTGGTGTGTGCTCTTAGTATGCTGAGCTGGAACTCACCTAAAATTTCCAATCTGTTCATAAATTCTTACATCTAGTGTGCCAAAAATATATCTCTAACCTGAATCTATATTCATGCAATTAGATTTAATATGTATTAAGATGAATGGAAATCATCTCCCACCCCTTTTCTCCAGACTTCTACCATCAATCAACCAAGAGAGACAGACAGGAAAAAGTAGAAACTAGAAAGAAATGGGCTGTGATATGAGAGATTTCCATTGAGAGGCATAGTTTTAGAGCAGGAAGTGACCCAAACTAAGTGGTCTCCCCTTTTTGCACAGACAAGACTAGAGAGCCCTATAAGATAATTTTGAAGGGAAGAAGAGCTCTGATGATGCAATTTCAAAGACAATGACCTAAATAAAAGTGGTTTTCAGTGGAAAATTTCCATCACTAGTAGGTGGGTGTTGCTAGGCAACAAATATTGCAGTGTTTAATCTCAACCCTTCCTAGCAAATGGCATGATGGAATAAAATAAGCCTTTCGGCATGTCAACATAGCAACTGTATCTGGCAATTTTTCAGTCGTTTTTAAGAATATTTCTTTAATGCAGGAAGAACTTCTGTTAACATGTCTACCTTCATTTTATAAAAACTGGGTTCTATAATCCATAATGATTAATAGGAATACAGTAAAATTAGCATAAAATCAATTAGCAAAATGCATCCTTATAATAAATGCTGAGTGACCAAAAAACACATGTTGATCATCAAAACTTGAGTGTGCATGTGATTTACTAGGATCAATACTTAGGAAATGCATATGTAGGAATGTGAATTTCAAAGGAAAATACATTCCCTCAGAGATTAGTTAAGAAACAACTATGCATCTATAATTTTATAATCTGAAAAGACTTAGGTGAAGTTAAGACCTTGTAGCCTTCAATACCTAAGCAAGTTCCAATTAAAATTAATGTCTTAATGTTACTCATATTGATACTGCTAGTTGTGTAACAGTGTGAACACGGGTGACATTTAAAAAATTATTTATTTGTTATTAATTTATTCTGGCTGTGCCGAGTCTCCGTCACTGCATGGACTTCTCTCCAGCTGTGGAGGGGACTGCTCTCTAGTTGCGGTGCTTGGGTTCCTCACTGCGGTGGCTTTCCTTCTGCAGCAGGGCTCTGGGCGTGGGCGCTTCAGCAGTTACAGCTCCCGGCTCTAGCGCACAGGCCAGTAAGTTATGGCTCTGCAGCAGGGCTCTGGGCGTGGGGGCTTCAGCAGTTAAATGCTCCCAGGCTCTAGCGCACAGGCCAGTAAGTTATGGCTCTGCAGCAGGGCTCTGGGCGTGGGGGCTTCAGCAGTTAAGTGCTCCCAGGCTCTAGCGCACAGGCTCAGTAAGTTATGGCTCTGCAGCAGGGCTCTGGGCGTGGGGGCTTCAGCAGTTACGGCTCCCAGGCTCTAGCGCACAGGCTCAGTAAGTTATGGCTCTGCAGCAGGGCTCTGGGCGTGGGGGCTTCAGCAGTTAAGTGCTCCCAGGCTCTAGCGCACAGGCTCAGTAAGTTATGGCTCTGCAGCAGGGCTCTGGGCGTGGGGGCTTCAGCAGTTACTGCTCCCAGGCTCTAGCGCACAGGCTCAGTAAGTTATGGCTCTGCAGCAGGGCTCTGGGCGTGGGGGCTTCAGCAGTTAACTGCTCCCAGGCTCTAGCGCACAGGCTCAGTAAGTTATGGCTCTGCAGCAGGGCTCTGGGCGTGGGGGCTTCAGCAGTTAACTGCTCCCAGGCTCTAGCGCACAGGCTCAGTAAGTTATGGCTCTGCAGCAGGGCTCTGGGCGTGGGGGCTTCAGCAGTTACGGCTCCCGGCTCTAGCGCACAGGCTCAGTAGCTAGGTTGCATGGGCTTAGTCGCTCATCACCATGTGGGATCTTCTCAGATCAGGGATCCAACCCATGTCTCTTGCACTGGGAGGCAGATTCTTTACCACTGAGCCACCAGGGAAGCCCTCACAGATGACATGTTTAAAGAAACTTGAAAGACAAGCATGAGCATTTTCAAGTTAACTTCCTGAGATAAAGAACTTGGGATTCTTGTGAATCACGATGTTGTACCCCTGAAACTTTTATAACACTGTAAATCAACTATACCTCAATAAAAAAGAATAAAAAGTATATCAGATTCTGATAAAGAAGACTTAAGTTTAGATATGGGGGTCAGAAGATCTGGGTTCAAGCCTTGATTCTGTCCCTCATTAGGCACGTGAAGTTGGCTAAGTCATTATACCTTTCTGGGCTTTACTTCCCTTACAGTTCTAAAATATTATGCTGTGCTGTATGTTGAGCCAGGTCTGCCACTGACTACCCTGGTGACTTTGACAAGTCACTTAACTTACCCTCTGAGTCACAGTTTACTCTCTTGAGAAGTGATGACAATTAATGGCGGGTACAGCAAACCTTGAGTTGGCACTTAAAATATGACTCAGACTGGTGTTCAGAGACAATAAACATTTTTTGTCACAAGAAAGAAAGAATATCAGCTAACATTTATAGGAAAAAAAAATTCCCTTATATGCATTAGATATTTCTTAAGTGTTTAAAGGCACTGTGCTTCTGGGTGACTGATACACATCCCAGTCTTCAAGAAGCTTGCATTTTAGGAGTTATAAGGTGATTCAAATATTTATAATAGAAAACAAAATGTAAGTGCAACTCATAATAAAAGTACAAAGTACTATTAATATTCAGAGGAAGATGAATCAGAGTGGCATTAATAGATCTTAGAAGGACAGGTTGGATTTTAGCAAGCAGGCATTTACAGGAGATTCATTACTAAGGAGACAGATATTCTGAGCCGAAAAGAGTTAAGTAGCCAGAGAAATGGAAAAGAACAAAAATATTGGGAAAAACAGAGTATTTGGGGAATAGCTTAGAAAGAAGCTTACAACACAGTGATCTGGAAGGCCCTGAATTGCTAGAGACTGGATGTCACTTGTAGGCAACGGGTAAACACTTTTCACATTTAAATCACACACAAAAAAGGTAAAGCGGTATTTTGTGAAAATATATATGACTGGAATATTTAGTAGAATAAAGATAAGAATGCTGAGAGAAAAAAAAATACTAAAAGGAGTTATGAAGGATTTTAGTTACCCAAAGTATCATAAAATGAGAAACAACTAGGTCAAAATGTCAATAGTGGGAAAAGGACAGAAAATGATAATTAAAAAACAGTTAAGGAAACTCACAAGGCTTGGTGACATCCTGTGTGCTGGGTGAGGGAGAAGTTAAAACAGACAAACTTTGAGCTTACAGTATTAGCAAAATTATCATTAACTGAATGTGTAAAGTCAGGAAGGAGTTTGCAGAGGATGTGGGAGAGGAAAGTGGCTTCATTTTTCTGTTTCCTAACCACTTCCATCATCACCCTCATTATGACATTCAAAATTAAAACAGGTTTTAAATCTGAGGTTTATCATCTAGGCTAGTGTAAAAAAGTCTTCCCTCAAACAACTGTAGAAGAGTCTGCTAACCATAAGTCTATAGATAGACCTTTCTATGTGTGCTACGTACGCCATCACTTTTCTCAGCTTCTAACCTCCTTTCCTAGCACTTCACCATTTACCAAACCCAACAAGTGTCCAAGTCTCACTTGTCAAGGCCTCCAGCAGGCCCAAGATCATTCTCAAGAAGGGTTTATAGGCACCACTGACTACAGTGTACAGATATACCTATGCTGGCGCTCTACAATTTAGTTACTAAGAATATTTCAGTGGAATGTTTTAGAGTTATTAGCGCATCAAACACATTCACGTTGGAAGGCTGGTGAGATGTCAAGAAGGCTTGACAAAAAAATCAGAAAAGATGTGTTATTTGCAGAGAAAGGCATGGTTCTGAGAGAATTCTACGGTAGAACGTGGAGACGCTGAGATGAACGCACTGCCACCAGAGGACTTACCTGGGCAAACTTGTGAATCTGTTCCACCACTGCAGCAAACAGAGCATGGACACTTTCATCAATCAGACTCTGCATGTAATGCACTGCCTCTTCGTCAGACAGGTCTAAACGAAACTTGTCCTGAACCTGTAAGGCCCCAGTCTATTAGCTTTTGAATAAAGAAAAACATAACATTTCGAAGAGACAAGAACAAACGGATACAGATATTATTACAATGACCTATTTCTCCAGCAAAAAAAAGGTTCATAACCTATAAGGAGTTCTGAATATAGTCTCCTGAATGTGGAACTTTACTTTTTGCTCTATGCTCTTTATATCATCCTATCTTGGTTGGTTGTAAATTTTTTTTTTTTTTTTCAGAAAAAGATTAACAAAGTGAATAGACAATAGTTCTGTTCAGCCCTGCAAATTTAAAAACAGACAAAAAGTAAACTATAGATCTTCTAAGATGTCCCCTTTCCTATAGGAGTTCCTTATACTTCTGCAAAGAACTACTTCAATATGACCTATAATTTCTAAAGACTGATGACTTTTTCATTATTTCATATTAAAACATACAGTGGATTCTGAATAGCAATAAGAACTAGAAAGATTAGTAGAGATACAGATCAGAATAGTTCCCTAAAACACACAAGCAAATGTTACCAAATGACTGTGTGTTAGAGCTCAGTTGTATCTGACTCTGCGACCCCATGGACTGTAGCCCACCAGGCTCCTCTGTCCATGGAATTCTCTAGGCGAGAATACTGGAGTGGGTTGCCATGCCCGACTACCTCATGCTAACACTGTGCAAAGCACCTTACGTGCAGTATTTCATTCTATTCAATGGCTCTGAAGCAGATAATATCTCAATCTCTAAGACACAGAAACTGACACAGAGAATTTAGGAAGCCAACCCAGGGACCTTTAACTGACGCTAAGAGGCTCACACTTCCAGACGATCTCAGTAAGCACTGTGTTTACTCCTTTCTCCTCTTATAAATGATCCATATAAACTTCTGAAAAGACAGGCTAGAAGAAAATGGGGTTTCCAAGTGGATAAAAAGTGGTCCACATTTAGTATTTCCTTTTAAGTATGGAGTTTAACTACTTGAAAATCAGGAAGAAGAAAAGGCAGACAGTACTACAACCCATCACCAATGCAATGAACATGAACGTGGGCAAACTTCGGGAGATGGTGAGAGACAGGGAGGCCTGGAGTGCTGCAGTCCATGGGGTCCCAAAGAGTCGGACACAGCTGGGCGACAGAACAACCACCACCACCACCCACGGCCCGCTCGGTGCTCTTCTCTCTACTGCACTGCAGTGTACCGGGTGACCCGACAGCTCTGCAGCCTCAGGAGAGAGGAGGAAAAAGAGAGGCAGGGGGAGCAAGTGAAGGACAGCTGGGTAGAGGGAGATCTAAAAGCATACCTTCAAATCAACTCTCTCTCTCACTTCTGGATCCCAGCTAAAGAATTTATTCCATTGTACTCCTTGATTTCTACCTAGGGAGGTCATGTCTGAGAATTTTGAAAACTATTTTTTTTAAGGACGTCAAAAACATTATAGGGTAGGAGAATCAAAATAAACCTTTAACCCAATTTGTCAAAGCCTGCATACTTATATAAGTGCTTAAATTACAAACAGAAGATATGTATTTAGCATATAAAGAAAATGTTATTCACCGAATATGAAGACATTCTTTTTTATAAGAAAGAAGATTAACAGCATAAAAATGGTAGATTTGTTATCATACATACTGACTTCTGCTAGGCTACTTGTTACTCTACCCCTGTCCTTTTTTACCTCTGTTCCTTTCACCCTTCTACAATTTCTCCTCGGAATTTCCTGGGCATCTCTATCAGCTCCAAACTGTCCTTTTTCACCTCGTTAGCTAAGGCTGCACTCCAATCAATCTGCAGTGTCCTTTTTTTTTTTTTTAAAAGAGAAAGACTATAGAACATTTTATTATCATTTGTAAATTTTGTGCTACACGTCCCTTATATTAATGCAAATTAAAATAAACTTAGAGACAGTATTTTTTAAGAGCCAGTAGTTGAACATCTGTGAACGCTTCAATGGAGCAGCACCCTTGGAACTCTTGGGAAACTGGAAACCCAGATGAGACATATTACTTATCAAGCAAAAGGATGCAAACTTGTAAATCTCAGTCTCTGCACTGTCTTTCAAAAGTAGATAAAATACCCTTTGTTTGAAATATCGTTGAGTGTTACCAAAATGCGACACAAAGTGAGTGAATGTTGAAAAAATGGCACCAGCAGACTTGCTCAACACAGAGTTACTACAACCTTCCAAATTTGTAAGGAATGCAGTCATCTATGAAGCACAATAAGATGAGTAGTCAGTTTCAAAAAATTAAAAAGAAATTGATAAAGATGTACTAAAATATGCTATGGAAAAAAGGAAAATATTGTAGAACTTTGCTATGATTAAATATTTTGAAGATATGCCATAAAGATAGCTGGTAACCAAAGTTTAAACAATAAAATCATGATTGTCTAAAAGGAAAAGTTGAAATAAAAGATCTAATAAGAACAAAAACCACATACTGGAAGAAGAAACAAAAAGATTCCATTTGACAACTACCATTAGAACTTTCATAAATGAGTTCTGAACATAAGTGAAGTCAGGCAAGAGTGAACATATGACAGAGATAAATGGGTTTAAAATAAACAGCAACAACAGATCCTAAAAATAGCAACACACGCATAGGCACACAAAAGCAACAACATTTGAAATCTGGTGCAGTCATCCGTTTTGAAATTTTCGTCAACTACTTATGTTTCTTGACGAATGAGCTTAAGTTGAAAAAAATGACCCACATCAAAACCTAGTGTGATAAGTAGTCCATTTCCTAGTTTGGCCAGGGTGGGGAGTTTTGAAACAGTGCTTCCTAGAAAATAATAAATGAAATCCTAAAAATAGCATAATTTTCTTAAATGTTAAACAATAAGACTTACATTAAAATCCCTCTCACTGCCAAAGACTCATAAAATTAAGTAAAAGAGATTAGCTTAATTCATGTTTGAAATTATGTAAATATTCTTGTACCTTTCAAATCCATATTGAAATACTAATGCCCAAGGTGACGGCATCAGTAAGTGGACCTTTTGAAAGGTACTTAGATTATGAGGGTGGAGCCCTCATGAATGATTACTGCTCTTATAAAGAGACACCAAAGAGCTTCCTGGCGCCTTCCACCGTAAGAAGTGCCCTTTGACCCTAAAGGGGCTTTAACTTGACCATTCTGGTACCCTGGACTAGTATTCAGAGCTTCCAGAAGCATAAAAAATAAATTTCTGTTGTTTACAAGCTACCTAGTGTCTGGTATTTTGTTATATGTAGCAGCCAAAATAGACCAAGACAATGTTCGACCCACAGAGGTATGTTTCTAATAATGCTGAGTCAGTTACATCAGAACTTAGGGCTTTTGGTAAGAAATATTATTTACAACAATCAGAGAAATTCCATCTTACAATTTTAGTAGTTTTATACTTCTATAAGTTAAAAAGCTATGCTATCTTTGAAGCTCATTATTAAAAAGCCCTCTGATATTTAAGATCATTTTATGTTTTATCTTTGGATAAATAAAATGTGTTACATACACCCTCCTCAATGGCTCAGCTGGTAAAGAATCTGCCTGCTATGTAAGAGACCTAGGTTCAATCCCTGGGTTGGGAAGATTCCCTGGAGAAGGGAAAGGCTACCCACTCCAGCATTCTGGCCTGGAGAATTCCAAGGACTCTATAGTCCATGGGATCACAAAGAGTTGGACGCGACTGAGTGACTTTCACTTTCAGTGAATCAGAGCCAGAAATTAATTTGAATTAAAAAAAAAAACTTCAAATTTGTTACTCCTTTCTCCCATCTCTCACGTATCTCAGGGTAAGATAGTTCTGAATAACTGATCATCTATGTGACAGTTTTCTTTCATGCTTCTCTCTGCAGGTTAAGTTAAAAGCAGGTCTCTACTCTCCTGACACAGTAAGAAACCCCTGTAACCACGGGTATGAATGGGAAAGAGAAAGAACAACTGTTTTCTTCTATATACTATTATAATATTTTCTTTCTGATTCTTAGCATGCTTGGTCTGGGAGTACCAGGAATCAGGTATCTTCGTAGGAATATTAAAGAAAAGCTAAACTTTTTCGGACAAAGAGTAAGGGTAGTGATAGTAAGCTTCCTCTCTTGATATAGTGAGCCACTCATGTGACTGTGGGCATGAACAGGGAAGGGGATAAAACTAGTTGCAGAGGGCTTGAGAGGCTGTCGTATTCTGAAATGTGAAAAAGAAATATACACAAGGTCTCTTCCTTAATTTACATTACTTAAGAGTCTAGGGGTTGGGACAAGGGGAAATGGGTTGTTAAAACCCTGATACTTCTTAAGCATGAAAAGTAGACTATAATATCTGAGGGTATATGAATATTACCTTTTTCACAGTTTTATCAGGTTCAAGAGCAATATCTGGAATGTTTGCATCCACCATCAAGGAAAACAAATTCAAAATAAGATTAGAATACCTAAAGGAGAATGGGAAATAAAAATAAGCAGCAATGTGTTAGAATTTTGCCATTCTTTCTCATATTAAGAGCACTCCTACAAGTAGTGATACTTAGATTTTTATGATTACTATTACTCCTATGGAAAATAGAATGTAAGCTTATTCACCAGTTGTCTCAATGAAAAGCAAGGCTTGAAAATACATCTTATTCTAGGGCCTTGATACAATACCACTTCTAGGTCTCCCAATAGGGAACACACCTTTGGAGTAACCATCTAATAATGACATTTTTTTTTCATTTTTTAGTAAGTATATTCTTTTCAGAAGGGATCTAATGGGGAATCTGCTTAATTACACTTTACTAAGGAATGAAGATCTGTCTTTGCTCAATGAAGACAAGAATCTGCTACCTTAAGACTACCTCGGTGTGTCATGGGATAATGAGTGAAGGGGTAATGTGACTCCATCTGCTATCTTAAGGCTTCCTTGGTGTGTCATGGGTAACGAGTGAAAGGAAATAGTGTGACTCCATTCATGAGTCATAAGTATCCTCCAGGGACACTAATCCCACCGTCTTAGAAAATACAGTGACTGGTCTGGTTATAAGCTTCCTAAATGGAGGAGAAAATAGCTCATACTCTTCTACACTAAAAATATACAAGATATCTAAATCATTTCACCTTTGGAGTCTGTGGACCCCTGTAGGAACTAAAGGTTTATCCTCATCAGTGCTGGAACTTTTCATCTTCCTCTAAACAAAGAGAAAGTATGCTGCCATTCCAAATGCTCACTACTAGTGGCGGAGCTGTGTGGGGCAAGGTGTCAGGAGGTGTCCACTGGGCACAGGCCACCTCCTGCTCAGAACACTCTCCTCTTGGGACAGTTGTGCCCTGAGAGGTAATGCAGCACTGTAGTGATAAAAGGAGGCCCAGATCTGACTTTGGGGATGGATGTGAGTAAAAAATTTGGTTTTAGACAATAAAGGTTTTTCCTGGTCTTGGTAGAAAGTTCTGGATCTGTTCCCCCTAAACTGAAACCATGGGGTTGCAAAGAGTTGGACACTACTTAGAGACTAACCTATACACATGCTGTGCTTTGGTTAGTCACTCAGTCATGTCCAGCTCTTTGCGACCACATTGTCCGCCAGGTTCCTCTGTCCATGGGATTCTCCAGGCAAGATTACTGGAGTGGGTTGCCAGTTCCTTCTCCAGGGGATCTTCCTGGCCCAGGAACTGAACCTGGGTCTCCCACATTGCAGGCAGATTCTTTACCATCGGAGCTACCTGGAACCCCCCCCCCCCACCCACACACACATATCGGAGAAGGCAATGGCACCCCACTCCAGTACTCTTGCCTGGAAAATCCCATGGATGGAGGAGCCTGGTAGGCTGCAGTTCATAGGGTCTCGAAGAGTCGGACACGACTGAGCGACTTCACTTTCACTTTTCACTTTTATGCACTGGAGAAGGAAATGGCAACCCACTCCAGTGTTCTTGCCTGGAGAATCCCAGGGATGGGGTCGCACAGAGTCGGACACGACTGGAGTGACTTAGCAGTAGCATATGTAAATATATATATACACATATATATACACACACACACATATATAACATATATATAGCATATATAAACATACACACACACACACAAAGTCATGGTCAACGGTGTCAAAGCTTCAAAGAAGCAAACGTGGCCACTGGATTTGCTATAGGTAACTGTTTATTTTGATAAAATTAGTTTCAATAGCAGAGCAGGACTGGAAGACTCACTGGAGAAGGCTGAGGAAGAAAGGAGGCAAGTAAGTGGAGGCAGTGAGAACTTTAAAAATAGATGTACTGAGAAGGAGAGTGAAGAAGTGGGGCAGTGGTACAATGTTAGCAATACCTGGTCTTCTCGCCACTATTAGTGGAAACCAGTGGCACTCACCTAGCTGTGGCAGTTAAGAGGGATTACAATTTGCGGCTGTAAAATTCAATGGGGGAAGGAGGAAAGTGAGAATTAAAGTATATTATACACAGTGGTAATGAGACTGAAGTTGAAGACGTGGAGGAATGAAAAGAGCTGTAAGGATAGACGGTGTGCTGGTCAGCCAGTGAAAAGCACTGGATCAAGATTTTGAAGGGCTAACTCGACTCTTAATGAGAGGGAGTGGCCAAGGTTGGCTTTACAAGAGAACAAGGCCCTGTGAGGCCAGGTCACGGGTGGACCATTCATGCAGATGTTGAAGTCACAGCCGCAGGCCTGAATAAGACAACAATGAAAGTTTACAGTGGAGGAGAAAGACAGGGAAATAGGCAGTTGATGGTCAGCAGTAAGTAATTTAGCTGGTTTCATGGCATGCATCTATGCTTGTGTTAAGAAGGCCAGCAAAGAAAGGTTCAGAAACGGCATTTCGGAGCAGGAAGGCACCAAGAGCTTTAGGCTCTGTCGTTTGCAGGAAATGGATACAGCAGAGGGTCCATGGAGAAGGCTGTCAGGACTGCAAGGCACCAGGACCTTCTTTAAGCTCTGCGGTTTGTAGGAAAGGGGTACAGAACAGGGTCCATGGAGAAGGCTGTAAGGACTACAGTGTCAGTAGGATACAACTGCTACGCATTAGGTTACGAAAACGATACTCTTTCAGTGAATCCTTAATAATTCATGCTCTGCTTTGTTGACTATATAGGACTTTCCCCAGTCTTGCCATAGGGGAATCTCAGGAATCTACCCACAGGGTAACTCAAGGAGAGGAATGCAAGGCTCAGTTTTGAAAGGGATATTTCGGAGGTTCTCAAACCTGGCTGCCCATTAAATTCACCTGGGAAGTTTCTTTAAAAATACCAATGCCTGGGCCAAATCCCAGGCTGACTGAACCTGATGGGCTGCAACTGTTTTGGTCTCCCCTCTCCAACAAAGATCCCTGGTTATTCTCATGCACAGCCAGGATCTATGTTAAAATGTTTGCCTTTATTATAGCCCAATGTGTGTTCCTTTTGTAAAAGGCACATATTAGTGTTTCTGGATTATCTGTTGGTATAAATGTAACTGGGCTTCCCAGGTGCTCAGTGGTAAAGAATCTGCCTGCCAGTACAGGAGACGCAAGAGATATGCGTTCAATCCCTGGGTCAGGAAAAACCCTGGAGTAGGAAATGGCAAGCCATTCCAGTATTCTTGCCTAGAAAATTCCAGGGACAGAGGAGCCTGGTGGGCGACAGTCATGGGATTGCAAAGAGTCGGACAGGACTGAACACACACATACATAGAGAAATGAAACCACCCATGCTCCTATTATTATGGCAAAGGGAAACAATTTAAATAAATATAAAATGGATTATTTTCTAAGAAGCTTAAACATCCAGTTACTTTGTGGATTATCTGTCACTACATTTCAACTGTATTAATCTTTTACATCTGTTGCCATTAACCTACATTTCCTATTTAAAACAGAACCACTGACACCAAACAGAAATTAAACATTAGTTATTCAAATCCTATCCAGAAAAACAGATTTAAGGTTACTAAAAATCTTTAAAAGCATTATCAAAAGAAAATATAAGGTTAAGGTTAAAAAACGAGGGTGAGAAAAGTGCAAAACCAAGTCTGGACAAAGATGTAAGGATGGATGTGATATAAAGAAGATTTTGATAAAGGAGCAGGTTAAGCACAGTGTTCAAGGAAAACATACTCTTTCTCTTACCCATGTTTATACCAATCATCAAGTTACTCATTGACTATACAAAGATGGTCTAGATTTTCCAGTAAAAATCTTCAACACTAAGAATAAAAATCATTAACTACATCAAGTGAGGTTCTCATAGCGTTTCAGAAGTCTGCTTCCCCTACAATTTCTCCATTTTGCATGCAGTGAATATCAGAGTAGAATTCTATAAAAATATTTCTTTAATAAGTGTACCACTTCCAGGAGGGAGAAAAAAATGAGGTTAACAATGAAAAGTAGTGTGATACACAGATTCACTGTTTGGTGACTTAAGACATCTTCTAAGACAGTATGAGAACTTTGCTTGATATGGCAAAATGCATTCCTAACTTCAGTATTTTTACTGAAAAGTTTAGGCTATCTTTGTATCACCAGCATCTAGCATGGTGTCTGGCATATACATGGATTAAGAGAAGTTTATGTTTTCCTTCAATACTTAACATTCACATTATGTTTGAGCATTACTACTGCTGCCCTAAGAGTATTCAAAAACTAAAATTTCCAATTCATTATTGGTACAACAATGCATTTTGTTACATGAAAATCACACCATAAAATGTGTTCTGGCATCTGTATAACTATAACCACTCACAACTTAGTTCAAATGAGATTGCTTGGTTTATGTGGTCCGTAATTTATTCAATGATTTCTTATTGATTAGGAATCAACAAAAACCATGAAAAGAACAAGAACAAGGTTGACACCCTAATAATAAGTGTGTCAAATATTCTGTAAACAAACTTTCGGCTATCTGGCTAATTCTTATGTCCTGAAGGAAATTTTTACTAACAGAAGCATATTCTAAAATACAACATTAAAAAATAAATGTTGACAAAAATATTAAGGCCCAGCTAATTTCAACAGTGAAATTCCTGAAAATAAAAAAAAATTAAAACTATGTTCATGAAGACTTAACATAAAGTGAGGAAGATGAGTCTTCATGATTTTCCTTAGTAGTGAGAAAGTTAACTTTGGCTCTGCACAAACAATATGCCTCTATTTTCTCATTTGGCTGAATTGCTACTAATCCATTATCAGCGATAGTTTATAAAGCTCGTTATTTTCTTTCTGCTTTCAATAAGGTAGAGCACCTTTGACATTTCTCTAGTTATCATTTCATATTATCTTGTCTGTCTCCTCACTGAGATTGCCAAACTTTCATCTAGCTATGGCTATTTTAAATTAAAAATTCCAGGTATTAAAGTGGAACTTTCATCTCTGAAAGTGCTTCTGCATCATCAGGCACTGATCTTCTCATTCTTCTTTCAGCATTTCTAGAAAGTAAAACTGAGCCACTCTCCCACCCAAAGGATAATAACGTGGCTGTCTGTAAAACGCACACTAAAATCTGTAACGGCAGTAGAGCCTGAGTTAGCGGTGAAGGCCTAGTGAGCCACCGCGAAGATGAAACTCATTAATACAGGTCAGCCACTTGCCCGGGACCAGTAGTGTCGATATCACCCGGGAACATGGCTTCACCCAAGATATGAGGCAGGAATTTTCACACAAATATTGATGGTTTTTATTCAACACACATATTCTGAGTGTCCATAAACTGAAGTTACAAAGACATAAAAGACAGTGCCCACATGCACAGGCAACTCATTTCTACTGGTTTTATGTTCACCTGGAAGAGAATACAGGTGGTCTCCTGAGCTGGGATTTTTCTGGTGGACTAAGAATATTCATTTTGCATTAGTTAGGTTAAAAATGGATTTAGGGTTAAAAATGGATTTAGGGTCAAATGATCCATTATTTTTGACTAATCATCAGAGCCAAGTCCTGAATGTAACAAACATGACTTTTAATTTATCTTTTTCCTGATGATACATGATGTTCAATCCTAAGTAAATTTGGATGAAGGAAGCAGAGACATAGTGGCCTTGGAAAAAAAAAGGATAGAGAACAAAATCAACAGCTTTTTTTTTTAAAGAAGAATGACTAATGTGGTACTAAAGAGAGACAAAACCATATGTAACATTTATTCAATTGTTTAACAGACCTCAGAATGCTCCTCAAGAACAACTAAAACTAAGGCTGATAAAGGTGTTAAAGAATAAAAATCTGACTAATCATTCCAAGTGAGCTAAATGGTTCATTCTTGTGTAATGCCAACCTCCCTGGGGTTTGGTGGGATTTAGCAGTCAGTTAATTAGTGAGAAAGCAAGAAATCGTCTTTTTCCTTTGAAATCAGACTGCTTATCAAAACAGTCATCAAATACACATTAACAAATATTGCTGCCTATGTCATTCTGAGAAAGAATGATGCTAAAAAGTGTATTGCTGTTGTTTTAGTCTCTAAGTCATGTCCAACTCTCCTGCGACCCCATGGACCATCACTTTCCAGGCTCCTCTGTCCATGGGATTTCCCAGGCAAGAATACTTCATTCTCCAGAGGTTCTTCCCAGCCCAGGGATTGAACCGACATCTCCTGCGTTGGCAGGAGGATTCTTTACCATGGAACCAGCAGGGAATACACTTAAACAAATATCTTTCTTGCTCTGTGAAATGAATTTACCAAAATTCTCTATGTCAAGCAAATCAACCTACCTTCGAAGGTGGAGAAAAGCTGTGTAACACTGTTTCCGGAACTCTTGGTACTGCTCACTCTGTGTGCCTCCCATTCCTTCCACCATTTCTTTATTCAGCTTCATTGGAGGAGGAAGAGGCTTTGGGTCCCGACCCAAAATATATCCAAAGTCTATGTGGAAGAGTTTGCCTGGATGTTGATAAGAAACTCATTTGTTTCCAGAATCATATGTATCTCACAATTGGTAAAGCAGTGTCTCTTCATAAAGAATATTAGTTCATGATGAAGTCCATTAAATTGATACTGTAACTCCATACTTAGGAGTAGCCTTCAGAGTATATTTTAGCTCCTTGCAGCTCACATTCATTCAGATGAAACTATACTTAAAATCCCAGGGTAATACTTTAAAATTAAAATCTTACTTTTAGATCTCCAGAATCAAAAATGGCTAAAGCCTGGACAACTGTCAAAAAACATTTCCCAAATTTCAAATTATATTGTTAGCTTTATTTGAACCATTTACAATTAACTGTGTCACTTATTAGCTGCAAACTAGGAAACCACATAGTATTCACCTCTGTCAAGGGCTGAACACAGCTAAAGTGCCCATGAAGAGAAACCCTTGAGCAGTCATATAAACTCATAGGTCAGATATTTAAGAACATCACTGATGATTCACTTTGGATAATGATTCACCACTGAATTCATAAACCATCTTTAATTTACAAGTAGGTCTGAGTAGGCACATTAAAAAACTAAAAGTAACCCCTCGGATTCTATAATCTAAGTAACTACTAAGGCAGGGATTTAGGCCTGTTCTGTATGTTGCTGTTTCCCCAACCTCAGAATAGTTTCTAGCATATAGAAAGCACTCATTGTTGAATGAAGACACTAATTCATTTAAAAAGCCAACTGAAAACCTCCCTAGTGCAACATGCCCACTTTTATTTTTATCCTGTAATGCATTCTGACCTGTTTTATGTGGAAACCTTTCTTCCATCATGCATTTGAGAAAGTCAGATTTCTTTCCCTCAATGGCACAAGCTAAAAACTTTCCTTCTTGAGATGCATGTAATAAATTTTTACATACTTCAGCCATCTTGAAAAATATTTTTAGATAGTGATTCTATCCAGTTAAAATGTTAAGCTAACCCTTCTGTCTATTGCCTTTCTCTGAGCATTGTCACTATTATCTGAGAACTTTATACACAGTCATTAGATCACTGTTGGAAACATAAAGATGGGCACAGAACTGACACAAGTTGTGGTAACAAACTCTCAGGAAACAGTGATCCACTGGCAGGCCCTCCGAGTCAGGGTATACAGGCCCTTTAGTAAAACACTTCACATCTCCCTTGGTCATGTACGTGACCCTGATAGAGTTGCTTACTTAACCTTTCTAAGCCTTATATTCTAGCCTACAAAACAGGTTAATACTAATAATTATCTCCTGGCAGAATGAAAAGAGATAATATAGCTAATACTTAACACAGTACTTGGTACACAGTCATCACTCTAAATTTTAAATACTGAATTCTGTTCAAAAATAAACACTAATATTTATTTTTATTAATATATATATTAATATATTTTAAAGACATTTAGAATGTCCCTGATACCTGATATCACAACTGCCAGCAATTACTATAAGTGAAAGAAAAGAAAGTGAAGTCGCTCAGTTGTGTCCAATTCTTTGCGACCCCATGGACTGTAGACCACCAGGCTCCTCCATCCATGGAATTTTCTAGGCAAGAGTACTGGAGTGGGTCGCCATTTCCTTCTCCAGGGGATCTTCCCAACCTAGGGATCAAACCTGGGTCTCCTGCATTGAGGGCAGATGCTTTACCGTCTAAGCCACCAAAGGGTAAGCAATCTTATTTTCTGCAACTCTTTTGGGTATTTTTCTTACAAAGAAAAACTAAATAATACATTAAACTAGAATATAACATTATTCTAGTTTATTAGTTTAATAGTGAATACTACTACTACTACTAATAAATAAATAATAGTTTAATAATACATTAAACTAAACAATACATTAAACTCTGAAAAGGAGAAAGAACTTCAAAGCTGCCAACACAAGGTAATAAAAAAGTTCAAATTTTAGGCAATAATAATATTAAATTTAAGTAAAGTTCAAGATAGATACTAGCACTATTTTCCCACAACACTAAAGAAAACTATACTGCATATTATTTGGAATTGACTGAAGCTATACTAAATATGGGGCATGGAGTTCATAGGCAAAAAGAAACAACAGCTTAAAAATGAACGCTCATAGTGACAAGTAACCAGAGATTTAAACATTATCATACCATGGCTATAGAAAGAGTAGTCATTGTCCAGGAAGAAGAAATTATCTTCTATTTTCCTAGGTTTTCTGGCTGGTCTAAGACTTATAATGATATGAGACATATTAAGAGGTGAAAGGAGCTTCACAGGTGGTGCAGTGGAAAGAATCTGCCTGCCAATGCAGGAGACACAAGAGACACGGGCTCGACCCCCAGGTCAGAAAGATGTCCTGAAGTAGGAAATGACAACTGCTTCAGTATCGTTGCTTGGAAAATATCGTGGAGAGAGGAGCCTGTTGGGCTACACAGTCCATGAGGTCACAAAGAGTCAGGCATCACTGAGCATGTGCACACACACACACACACACATGAAAGGGATCCAGAAAAACTAAGTAACTCCCCAAAATGGATGAAACCCTCACCCTAAATACCATCTTCAGCTAAAGACAAAGGAGGATGTTGGGGTAGGGTTGACACTTCAGATGTGAGGAAGGCAAGGAAATGGAAAAGCAAATGTTAGGAAAACAAATGTTTGCTAGGCCTTGCAGAGACAACGGGACACAGAGTGGACTCTAAATCTCCAAGAGTTTCACCCATCACACCTAACTGTATTCTTTGCAGATATTTCTGGTGAATGGTCTATTCTTGGTATAGGCACTGTATCTAAATTTTTCAGGGAGTTAGGGGTAAGGTCAAACATGCTTCCAGGGGCTTTTAGGAATTGACTGTTTTCAGCTTGAAATGCCAGAAACATTTTGGGGTGGCAAATCTGGTTTCCCTGTGCTAGCATTAATATAACTGTTGCATTGAAAACCAGTTTTTCCACTTATCGAAATTATTTCATTATTTTTTTAAAAAGATACACCAGGCTTAAAATATTGTTAAAATCAGAGGGCTAGTTAAAGTCTTATAGAGGAGGCACAACTTTTCACTCTAAAATACCTTTTTGGCATGAAGATTATTTTTGAGCTGAAACCAGTCAAAGCTCAAAAGGAAGAAACTTTGACCTTCTCCAAAGCTGCCTAAAAAAATGTTAGTTAGAGGATCTGTTCCAGGAAGGGACCTATTCACCATAGACTAATCACAGTATGAATTATGTGCCTAGACAGGGAGGAACCTGGTGAAGTTTGTTAAAAATTCCTCTTTGTGTCCCATTCATTGTCTCTGCGTGGCATTAGCAATTATTTATTTACCAAACATTTGCTTTTCTACCTTCATGTCAATTGTCTTCCTCCCCTTTGATATCTCAAACCACTATCCCCAATATCCTCTTTTGTCTTTAGCTGAGGATGGCATATTGGGTGAGGACCGCAGTCATTTTGGTGAGTTATTCACATTTTTTTCCTGGGTCTCTCCCATATACACACTAGTAAACTTTAGTTTTTCTTCTGTAACTCTGTCAATAATCCCATGTCATTTTAGTTCTTAAACCAACCAGAAGAAACCAGGAGGGCAGAGAAAAATTTCTTCCTTCCCAAGAGTCTCATAAGAATTTTTTAAATGAGTGTTTCTAGTATAGTAAATGGTAAATGGTGGAGGTGAGATGAGAAGGAATTCTAACTAGATATAAATAGCAAGATAGCAAGAAGCCTGTAGAGAACCAAAAGTGGTTTTGCCTCCCCACCCCAAAAAACAAAGGCAATTATAGGTTAGCAAAGTGTTTTCTGTTAGTCTCACCAGTCTGTCTAAATCAGCATGCATTTGGTAAGCTCCTACCTTACCTATTTCTATCAAAACACTTTAGGCTGAGGTGTATACTGAAGTTATTTGTTCACTCATCCTTCTCAACAACACTCAACTTTTAATGAACCATTAAGAGTGTTACAATCAAGAACCTTGTTTCATTCATTTTTACTATAATCCTGAAACCTAGGGTAATATCTAGTGCACAGGAGCATACAATGTGTCTATTTTCATTTCTTTAATTGACATCTCAATTTCACATTTAGCGCTTAGGCAACTTTTAAAAAAGGTACTGATGTGAGACATTTCCTTCTAGAAACCCAAGAGCCCTTACAGAAGTTGTCATGACTTGGGTCTTCATTTCCGTGAGGATCTATATTGGAATTAAGGAAGGCAGAGTCTGGATCACCCGGTGCTACCTTGTGACTTAATACCGTCCTATGATTTCAGTGTTTTTGACTGAGTTGGTATCAAACAGCAAGAGTACTTTCAGTGTTGCAGGCTAATACAACAGAAGCAGAGTACCCTGAAAACTGTATTACAGCACCCTGCGTAAAGAGAGGTTATGAAGCAGTTTTGACAAAACATGATTCTTTGGAGGAGGGAACGGCAAACTGCGCCCGTATACTCGCTGTGAGAAACTCACGAACTGTGCAAAAGGCTAAAAAGATATGACACCAAAAGATGAGTCTTCCAGGTCAGAAGGTGTCCAGTATGTTACCGGGGAAGAGCCGAGGAGAATTGCCAACAGCCCTGGAAGGAATGAAGTGGCTGGGCAAAAGCAGAGATGACACTCAGCTGTGGATGTGTCTGGTGATGAAAGTAAAACCCGGTGCTGCAAAGAACAGTATTGCATAGGAATCTGGAATAGGTCCATGAATTAAGGGAAACTGGACATGGTCAACCAGGAGATGGTAAGAATAAACACCGACATCATAGGAATCAGAGAACTAAAATGGATGGGAATGGGAGAATTTAATTCAGATGGCCATGATATCTACTACTATGGGTAAGAATCCTGTAGAAGAAACGGAGTAGCCCTCATAGTCAACAAAATAGTCTGAAATGCAGCACTTGGGTACAGCCTCAAAAATGACAGAATGATCTCTGTTCGTTTCTGAGGTAAGACATTTAACATCACAGTAATCCAAGTCTACGCCCCTACCACCGATGCCGAAGCAGCTGAAGCTGATCAGTTCTGTGAAGACTCTGAAGACCTCCTAGAACTAACACCTAAAAAAGATCTTCTATTCATTATGGAGGATTTGAATGCAAAAGTAGCAAGTCAAGAGATACCTGGAGTAACAGGAGAGTTTGGCCTTGAAGTACAAAATGAAGCAAAGGATAACTGAATTCTGGCAAGAGAATGCACTAGTCAGCAAATAACCTTTTTCACCACAAGAGATGACTTTACACATGGACATCACCAAAAGATCAACGCTGAAATCAAACTGATTACATTCTTTACAAAGATGATGAAGCTGTATACAGTTAGCAAAAACAAGACCTGGAGCTGATTGTGGCTCAGATCATCAGCTTCTCATAGCAAAATTCAGGCTTAAACTAAAGAAAATTAGGAAAAACACTAGGCCAGCCAGGAATGACTCAAATCAAATCCTGTATGAATTCACAGTAGAGGTAACAAATAGATTCAAGGGACTGGATCTAGTTAATAGTGTGCCTGAAGAACTATGGACAGAGGTCCACAATACTGTATAGGAGGATGCAAACAAAACCATCCCAAAGAAGAAGAAAAGCAAGAAGGCAAAGTGGTTATCTGAGGAGGCTTTACAAACAGCAAAAGAATGAAGAAGAAGGAAAAGCAAGGGAGAGAGGGAAAGGTATATCCAATCAAATGCAGCTATTTCAATCTAGCTATCCCAAAGAACAGCTAGAAGAGAAAAGAAGGCCTTCTTCAACGGACAGTGCTTAATAACAGGAGAAAAAAACGAAAAGGTGAAAGACTAGAGATCTCTTCAGGAAAACTGGAAACATCAAGGGAGCATTCTGACCAAAGATGGGCACAATAAAGGATAAAAATGGTAGAGACCTGGTAGATGCTGAAGAGATCAAGAAGAGATGGAAAGAATACACAGAAGAACTGTATGAAAAATATCTTAAAGAACTGGATTACTACAATGGTGTGGTTAGTCACCCAGAGCCAGACATTCTGGAATGCGAAGTTAAGTGGGCCTTAAGAAACACTGCTGTTTATAAAGCTAGTGGATGTGATGAAATTCCAGAAGAACTATCTAAATCCCTAAAGGATGATGCCACCAAGGTTTTGCATTCATTATGTCAGCAAATCTGGAAAAGCCAACAGTGGCAACAGGAAAAGGTCAATCCTCATCCCAATTCCCAAGAAGAATGTGCTTACCATGGGACAACTGCACTCATCTCCCATGCCAGTAAGGTCATGCTTAAAATACTGCATGCTAGGCTTTAGCATTAGGCAAACCAAGAACTTCCAGATGTCCAAGCTAGGTTTAGAAAAGGAAGAGGAGCTAGAGATCAAATTGCCAACATTTGCTGGATTATAGAGAAGGCAAGAGAATTTCAGAAAAACATCTATCTCTGTTTCATCGACTAAGCTAAAGCCTTTGACTGTGTGGATCATGACAAACTGTGGGAAACTCTTAAGAGAGACGGGAATACCAGACCATCTTACCTGTCTTCTGAGAAACCTATATGCGGTCAAGAAGCAACAGTTAGAACCTTGTATGGAACACCTGATTCGTTTAAGGTCAAGAAAGGAGTAGGACAGGGCTGTCTGCTGTCACTCTGTTTGTTTAACCTATATGTTGAGCACATCATGAGAAATGCTGGGCTGGATGAGTTACAAGCTGGAATCAAGATAGTTGGGAGAAACATCAACAACCTCAGATACTCAGATATGCAGATGATATCACTTTAATGGCAGAAAGCAAAGAACTGAAGAGCCTCTTGATGAGGGTGAAGGAGCAGAGCAAAAGAGCCTCTTAAGATTAAATATTAAAAAAAACTAAGATCATGGCATCCAGTTCCATTACTTCGTGGCAAACAGAAGGGAAAAAGGTGGAAGTAGTGACCCATTTCCTTTACTTGGGCTCCAAAATCACTGCAGATGGTGACTGCAGTCATGAAATCAGAAGACGATCGCTTCTTGGCAGGAAACCTAGACAGTATGTTGAAAAGCAGAGACATTACTCTGCTGACAAAGGTCCGTATACTTAAGGCTACGGTCTTACTAGAGGTCATGTACAATTCTAAGAGATGGACCATAACAAGGCAGAAAGCCAAAGAATTGATGCCTTTGAACTGTGGTGCTGGAGAAGACTCCTGAAAGTCCCTTGGACAACAAGGAGATCAAACCAGTCAATCTTAAGGGATATCAACCCTGAATAGTTACTAGAAGGACTGATGCTGAAGCTGAAGCCCCAGTATTTTGGCCATCTGATGAGAACAGAGTACTTGTTGGAAAAGTCCCTGATGCTGGGAAAGATTGTGGGCAGAAAGAGAAGAGGGCTTCAGAGGATGAGATGGCTGGATGGCATCACCAGTGCAATGAACATGAACTTGGGCAAACTTCAGGAGATGGTGAGGAACAGGGAGGCCTGGCGTGCTGTGGTCCATGGCGTCGCAAAGAGCGGGACATGACTGGGTAACTGAACAACAACATGAAGTAGTTCAAGTAAAGTACTATAAGAATATGTGCACAGGCTGCGACATTAACAGCATTCTAAACTGCAACTCACACTGTATCATCGGTATCTTCACACTAGCAAGTGGCAATTTAGTTTCAGTATTCCTGTCTGTCACATTAATACTGCTGGATTAAATTTTGCTAGTTTGTAACATCATTTAACCTACAAATCTGTTTTTATTTTATAGTCATGTATTAATATGAGTAGATGCATAATAAGTTAATATCAGACTTTATGTTGTACATATTTAAGATCATAAACTGTAATATGTCAACACAGGGGATTTCATTTGTTTAAAATAGTTTTATGTATTACTTATGATTGAAAAACACCTTTTCAGAATTTCAAAATGGGCTTCAGGAGGTTTCTAAATACAATGAAATTAATACTTTCAGAAGTTCACAGACCAACAATTTCCCAAGGGAAGTCCATGATTCCAAAAAGATGAGAAATTGGTTTGGAAATAAGTAATTTGAAAATATGATACTCACTGGGAATACAACATCTCCTAATCTCTTAACATTCAAGGGAGTATGCAATCATTGATTTTCCCATGATTTGGTGAAAAGTTTATGATCAATTTCTGTTAAAGGTTTCACTGCTTTCAACTAAACATGTATCCTTTGTTCAACTAAGCTAAGATCTTCATTTTCTGCTTTATTCTTATCCTGGAATTCCCACTTATTATCTACTTTGTTAGACAAATCCCATTCTATCCTTCACATGGTAAAGAAATGAGAGGCTTACAATATCATAGGTACAGATAATCCTTTCTTAGTTTTATTTAATCATTTAATGTCTTGTTATCGATATAATTCTGACTGAAACCCACCACTTGAGTAGAAAGCCTATCTTAAGAACCTCTGATTCAAAATTGCTTCCCTTAATAAATCATTTATCAAATGGTATCAATCATCACATGGAGTTCATTTAATGGGCTCAATGCTTTTAATAGGAAACTTAGTCCCACTTTTCTTCATTTCGTTGTCAGGCGTTACTGGAATTTCAATGTCAACTTGCATCACTGCCTGCAAATGAAGAGTATATTTCTATCCTTCTTGTAAGAAAATTCTCAAAGAACAAGATTAATAATTATAAGGCATAAAAGATTCAATATCTAGCTATGAAACTATTACTATGCATTCCAAGTTCAAAGAGGAATGTATTTTGAAAAGAGTTTATCAATGTTTTAAGAAAATTCATCTTCATACCAAACAGGATGGCTTTTTAAAGTTAATATCTGTAAATTAAAATTTTAGGAAATTTTAAAATGCACTTAATGAAATTTAAGAAAATATTTAAAAAATTCAAGGAGTGTGTCTTATTCAAATCTATGATGTTAAATAGTCAAGGGGCAAAGTGTACATAAAACAAACTTAATGTTCACTGTAACTACTTTATTTTGTCCCTGACTGGAAGAGAATAAGAGGTGTTAATTAAATTTTCCTGTTATTTGCATTTCTAATTCTTTGTGACCACATGGATTGAAGCCTGCCAGGCTTCTCTGTCCATGGAATTCTCCAGGCAAGAATACTGGAGTGGATTGCCATTTCCTTCTCCAGGGATCTTCCTGACATAGGGATCGAACCTGGGTTTCCTGCACTGCAGGCAGATTCTTTACCATCTGAGCCACCAGGGAAGTCTATTTGCATTAGTGACATGGAAGTATTTTTAAAATTGTAGGTGAAGACAATTTTTTGGATTAAAGAGAATATATACTGCTGAAATTAATAGTATATAGTGTAGAGTTTTTCTTAATTTTCCTTTTGCCTATTTAATAATTAAATGGAACCAATCTCAAAACTGTACTTATTGTTTTTTATACCTCTGCTTATTCTTTCTACTTGAATCTCTCATGTTCTCTGTAACACTCCACTTCATCAATGGACAGATCATCCAGACAGAAAATCAATAAGGATAGAGCCTTAAATGAAACGTTAGACAAGACCAAGTTAATTGATATTTAACTGGTATTTAAAGAGCATTCCATCCAAGAGCATAATATACACTCTTCTCAAGTGCACATGGAACATTGTCCAGGATTAACCTCGGTCTGGGCAACAAGGCGAGCCTTGGTAAAATTAAGAAAACTGAAATCTTAGCACCTTTTCCAATCACAATGCTATGAGATTAGAAATAAACTACAAGAAAAACTGAAGAAATCAAAGAGGAAATCAAATACCTAGAGACAAATGAATATGAAAAGCACATCAATTCAAAACCTATAGAATACAGCAAAAGCAATTCTAAGGGGGATGTTTACAATGATACAATCTTCCCTCAGGAAACAAGAAATACCTCAAATAAACAACCTAACCTTACACCTAAAGCAACCAGAGAAAGAATAATAAACAGAACCAAAGTTAGCAGAAGGAAAGAAATCACAAAGATCAGAGTGGAAATAAATGAAACAGAGACCAAAAAAAAAAATAATAATTCAAAGATCAACGAAACTAAAATATGGTTCTTAGAAAAGATAAACAAAAGTGATAAACCATTAGCCAAAGGATCATAAAAGACTCTTACAAGCAACTGTAAGAGCAACAAGTATGCAACAACATGTATGCCAAGTGGACAACCTGGGAAAAAATGGACAGATTTTTAGAAAGGTACATTCTCCCAAGACTGAACCAGGAAGAAATAGAAAATATGAAGAGACCAATCACTGCACTGAAATTGAAACTGTGATTTAAAAACTCCCAACAAACAAAAGTCCAGGATCTGATGACTTCACAAGCAAATTCCAAGAAGAGCTAACAATAATCCTTCTGAAACTGTTCAAAAAAATTGCAGAGGAAAGAAAACTATCAAACTCATTCCGTGAGGCCATCATCACCTTGACACAGAAACCAAAGATATCACAAAAAAAGGATTATCACAGGGCAAAATCACTGATGAACACAGATGCAGAAATCCTCAACAAAATACTAGGAATCTGAATCCAACAATACATTAAAAGAATCATACACCATGAACAGTGGGATTTAACCCAAGGAGTCAAGGATTTTTTCACTTTCTGCAAATCAGTGTGATAAACCACATCAAAAATTGAAGGAAAAAAAACATATGATCATTTTAATAGATGCAGGAAAAGGTTTTGACAAAACTCAGCAACTACTTATGATAAAAGTTCTCCAGAAACTGAGCATGGAGTGTACATACCTCAACATAATAAAGGCCATATACAACAAATCTACAGCTAACATCATACTCAAAAGTGAAAAGCCGAAAACATTTCCTCTAAGATCAGGACCAAGACAAGGATACTTTCACCACTTTTACTCAACGTAATTTTGGATATCTTAGCCACAGCAATCAGAGAAGAAAAAGAAATAAAAGGAATCCAAATTGGAAAACAAAAAGTCACTGTTTGCAGATGACGTGATATTATACACAGAAAATCCTAAAGATGCTACCAAAAGCTACTAGACCTCATCAATGAATTTGGTGAAGTTGCAGGATCAAAATTAGAGCACAGAAATATGCTATATCTCTATATACTAACAATGAAAGATTAGAAAGAAATTAAAGAAACAACCACATTCAGTATTGCATCAAAAAGTATAAGATACCTAGGAATAAACCTACCCAATGAGACAAAAGAACTGTACTCTGAAAACTGTAAGATGAAAGAAAGATGTAACTGAAAGAAACTGAAGATGACACAAACAGATGGAAAGGTATACCATGTGCTTGGATTTGGAGAATCAATATTGTCAAAATGACTATATTACACAAGGCAATCTACAAAGGTATTTTTCACAGAACTAGAAAAAAAATTTTAAATTTGTATGGAGACACAAAAGACCCTGAAGAGCCAAAGCAACTTTAAGAAAGAAAAATGAAGTTGGAGGAATCAGGTTCCCTGGCTTCAGACTCTACAGCAAAGCTACAGTCATCAAAATAGTATGAATCTGGCACAAAAACAGAAATGTATATCAACGAACAGGATAGAAAGCCCAGAGATAAACCCACACATCCACACATCCACACATCTCTAGGCAACTTGTCTTTGACAAAGGAGGAAGAATATACAATGGAGAAAAGACAGTCTCTTCAATAAATTGGAAAAACCAGATAGCTATGTGTAAAAAAAAAAAAAAAGAAAGAAATTAGAACATTCTTTAACAACACACACAAAATGAACTCAAGATGGGTTAAAAACCTAAATTCAAGACCAGACAGTATAAAGCCCGTAGAAGAAAACATAGGCAAAACACTCTGTGACATAAATCACAGTAATAGAAATCGAATTAAGCTCAAAGGCTTTTGTACAGCAAAGGAAATCAGAGAAGACAAAAAGATAAGCCACAGAATGGGAGAAAATAGCTGCAAATAATGCAATCAACAATTGATTAGTCTCCAAAAATTACAAACAGCTCATAGGGCTAAATACCATAAAAACAACCCAATCAAAAAATGGGCAAAAGACCTAAATAGACATTTCTCCAAAGAAGACATACAGATGCCAAGAGGCACATGAAAAGTTATTCAACCCTGCTGTTTAATAGAGAAATAAAATAAAACCTATAATGAGATATTGCCTCACACCAGTCAAAAGGGCCATCATCAAAATCCACAGACAATAAATGCTGGAGAGGGTATAGAGAGAAGGGAACCCCTCTACACTGTTGGTAGGAATGTAAATTGATACAGCCACTATGGAGAACAGTATGAAGTTTCTTTAAAAAAAACAAAAATAGAGCTACCATGTGACCCAGAAATCCCATTCCTGGGCATATATCTGGAGAAAAACATGATTTGAAAGGACACATGCACCCTGATGCTCACTGCAGGACTGTTTACAGTCGCCAAGACAAGGAAGCAACCTAAATGTTTATCAACAGAGGAAGGGATAAAGAAGAGTGGCACATATATACAAAGGAATAATACTCAGCTGTTAAAAATGAAATAATGCCATTTGCAGCATCATGGATGGACCTAGAGACTGTCATGCTGAGTGAAGTCAGTCAAGAGAGAGAAAGAGAAATATTTTATGATATCCTTTATATGCAGAATCCAAAAAAAAAAAAATGATAAAAATGAACTTATTTACAAAACAGAAACAGACTCACAGACTAGAGAACGAACTTATGGTTACAGGGGGGAAAGCTGGGAGAAGGGATAGCTGGGGAATTTGGGATGGAGAGGAACAAAGTTCTGTATTTAAAATGAATAACCAACAAGAACTTAACTGTATAGCACAAGGCACTGTGCTCAATGTTATGTGGCAGCCTGGATGAGAGGGGAGACTGGGGAAGAATGGATACGTGTGTATGGCTGAGTCCCTCTGCTGTCCACCTGAAACTATCACAACACTGTGAATTGGCTATACTCCAATATAAAATAAAAAGTTTTAAAAACCTGAAAAAATGGATTTTAAAAAAGAAGAAGAATCTTAATAACCATTTCAGATACTGATAGTTTTCTTTGCTACTAAGACAAATTCTCAGGCCCTATCATATCTAGGCCTGGGGACCAGCACTCTGTATTTTAACTGGCTCTCCTGATGATTCTAATACACTCAGAAGCTTGAGGATTTCTGATCTACTTTATTACGAGGAGTACAACTCTCGGCTTCAGTTAGGTCATTGTGGAGGGGACAATCATTTAAATGACGATTCAGACCAATGGCTATAGTTTCCTTGTGCTGTTCAACTACATCATCTTAAAAACTGACACATTTTTTTGGGTTCTAGGGGTTACTATGAAAATAATTTTTTAATATTTTCATTTATGAAACTTCAAATTCTTTAAAATACACCAAAATGTAATCTCTCCTCAAGTTATTCATTTTGAAGCAAAACAGTGTCTATGCAGCATTAAGGAACATATAATCTGATAAAACTTACATTAAAATAGTTAATACCCTAATCTATAGTTTTACTTCAGTGACATGAATTAAGGTTTGTTATATAATAGGTGATCCAAAAGGAAGGAGACTGACTTTCCTCCACAATCTGACTTCAAATTTCTCCAACCAGACTATATATTACCTGAAAAGCCATGGCTTACTTCAGCTTTGGGGTATTTTATTGGACTGCATATTTTTCTCTATTTGCATCCCATACAAATTCAACATATTCTTAACGGCCCCATTTAAATTACTCTTTCCATGAAGTAATCTCTGTCTCCTTAGGCACAATGAATATAGCCCTCTATTACTTTTTATTACCTCTATGAGAAAAAACAACGTTCTTCTCAAAAAAACTTAAAAAAAAAAAAAAAAAGGCAGCTTTAAGGAAACTATTAACATTTTCCTTATGATAGGTTTCAGTAAACAAAAAGACTTACTTCCTGACACTGAATATTTAAGAAACTTTCAAAAGATCAGATTTTAAATAATGTTAAAAAGAAAACTATTCTCATGAGGACAAGTTCTCACTATTTAAACATCTAAAGTAACGATCAGTAAAGACTAAAAAAGTATTTATGGATAAAAAGGGAAGGTCTTATGTGCTTCTCTCTCTTCTGTATATATCAACTGAGAAGTACAAATCAAACTGGTAAATAATAGTATGTCCACAGTCTATAGTGAAAATAAGTTTTGACAGGATATAGATTTTTCTGTAACCCACAGATAGATAAAAAATGATATGAAAAAAACTAGTTTATTTATTTCTTTTCAAAGCATTTACTGGGTGTCTACTATGCACAAAACTTTATTTATACTCCCTTCTCTCATGTTCCAAAGAATAAACAAACACATTAAGAAAATAAGTCTGTAGTTTTAGATTTTACAGTATGCTTAATCCTCCAAACTGAATAACAAGTACAAACAACTGAGAAAGCATTACCATTTGAATAGTAACTAAGTTTATTCTACTTAAGAAGATTTTGAATATCATGAATTCACGATATCCTGAAAATATGTCCTGAAAAAAAGTATGATGTCCTGAAAAAAAATAAAACAAATAATATTTATTTTTAAAATAAAATAAATCTTCCCCTGGGTTGGGAAGATCCCCTGGAGAAGGGAAAGGCTACTTACTACAGTATTCTGGGCTGGAAAATTGGGGTCGCAAAGAGTCGGACACGACTGAGCGACTTTCACCTTAAAACACTGAAAGGATAGCATTAAATCATCAATCAAACTTTTTCTTTTAAAAAGCTTCCTATATTATTAAAATAATGAGCCTCTCAAAAGAGAATTCAGAGAGTGGTAACTTGAAGGTGTCTGGGTTCTGGAGTAGAAAAAAAAAAATTAGAAATACATTGCTTTCTTCTCTCTAAAATTATGGTTCCAAATAACAGCTATATAAGTCAAAAAAGGAAGGCATTTTTATTTTCTGGTGGTGAAATAAACAAAACATAATAGTTAGCCCAAAAGGAATGCTTACAAGCCAGAAAGATAAAGAACATTACAGCATACTGACACATGTATATGGAATTTAGAAAGGTGATAACGATAACCCTATATGCAGAACAGAAAAAGACACAGAAATACAGAACAGACTTTTGAACTTTGTGGGAGAATGTGAGGGTGGGATATTTCAAAAGAACAGCATGTATGCTATCTATGGTGAAACAGATCACCAGCCCAGGTGGGATGCACGAGACAAGTGCTCCGGCCTGGTGCACTGGGAAGACCCAGAGGAATCGGGTGGAGAGGGAGGTGGGAGGGGGGATCGGGATTGGGAATACATGTAAATCCATGGCTGATTCATATCAATGTATGACAAAACCCACTGGAAAAAAAAAAATAAAAAAAAAAAAAAAAAAAAAGGAATGCTTACTAGGTACTCAGTACCATACAAAATTCTACCATATTAAATCATTCAACTCTCACACCAGGAGAGAGATTCTATTGTTATACACTGGGATGAGACTGAGACACAGGTAGACAGCATGCTGTCATCCAATGGCAGAGGGACAATTTTAATTCAAAGAATCTGACTTCAGAGCCTGACATATTAACTCCTACAATGACATATTAACCCCTACAATCCATGCAGTTGCACATGATAAGTCAAACATGACTGAGCAACATTCATTATATATACGACAGAGCTTAAATTGGGTGTGTGTGTGTGTTAGTCACTCAGTCGTGTCCGACTCTGACCCCATGGACTGTAGCCCACCAGGCTTCTCTGTCCATGGGATTCTCCAGGCAAGAATACTGAGTGGGTTGTCATTTCCTTCCTCAGGGGATCTTCCCAACCCAGGGATCGAACCCAGGTCTCCAGCATTTCAGGCAGATTCTTTACTGTTTGAGCCACGAGGGAAGCTCTACTCAAATTATAACATACGTAATTAACATAACTTGAAACTGCTTTGAAATATGGACTGCTAGTAAAAAACGACTAGAGACACAAACATTTTAAAATAAATCATTAAAAACGTCAGGAAGCTGAGGTATGTATTATACTTCCATTTGTCTTGATATAACTTGTTTTTCCTTGCATAATCCAATTTCATTCAATCTAAACGCCAGAACTGAAAATATTTATCCCAGTGAGGAAGATTTAAAATGCTTGCTGTTTGATATAAATGGATGAAATAATTAGAGAGATTAAGAAGAAATAACTTAGAGAAATACTGTTTTTTTTTTTGTTTTTTTGGTGTGTAATTTTATTTTTTTATTTATTTATTTTTTAAAATTTCCCTTCATTTTTATTTATTTATTTTTTTTGAAGTAATTAGCCTCCAACTAATAAAGAAAAAAAGAAAAAAAAAAAAGAGAGAGAAATAACTGTTTTAAAAGAAGCAGACATGCCTCCTACCCAGCACATTTTAAGGTAAGCTTTTTTCTTCAAAAACAACATTTAGAGCACCCTCTAGTGGAAAACTGGTGACAAGAACTTTAAAATCTGTTACTGAAATTTTACAATTCAGTTTCCACAAAACAAGTATCTATGCTACTGCTGCTAAGTCGCTCCAGTCATGTCCGACTCTGTGCGACCCCATAAGACGGCAGCCCACCAGGCTCCCCCATCCCTGGGATTCTCCAGGCAAGAACACTGGAGTGGGCTGCCATTTCCTTCTCCAACGCATGCGTGCATGGTAAGTCGCTTCAGTCATGTCTGACTCTGTGCGACCCCATAGACGGCAGCCCTCCAGGCTCCTCTGTCCACAGGATTCTCTAGGCAAGAATCCTGGAGTGGGCTGCCATTTCCTTCTCCGCAAGTATCTATGGCCTGGGCCAAAAAAGTATATTAGGTAGATCTTTCTTTCTAAATTTTAACTCTTATAAAGTATCCCCATCAATACACATAGACACACACAAGACAGAACAGTTCTCAAAGTCCAACAGAAAAAGGCCTCTTATTTATCAGTTTCCAAAAGAAGAGACAGGTAAGATCTGTGAATCCCCAGCACCTAGAACAACACCTAAATATTACAGATATATTGCTACTCTATACATTAAAGAATTCCACTGTGGTTATAAAATGAATACAATATAAAAACAAATGTAATTATTTTTGCAGTTTGATTCTGTGGTTAAAAAATTCAACTGAAAACAAAGAGAGCTAAAAAACAACACAGGCAAAACATTTTCCAAATTATTATTTTTTTCCAAACACAGCATAACATTTTAAAAATATACTTTACTAAAGGAATAAATTTGGCAAGAACCTCCAACCTCCAATTCAATTTGGTTACATCCCTTCAGGCTTTGATTATTAAAGGGATTGTATGGCCCAAAGATTGCTCAAACTACTGCACAATTGCACTCATCTCACACGCTAGTAAAGTAATGTTCAAAATTCTCCAAGTCAGGCTTCAGCAATATATGAACCGAGAACTTCCAGATGTTCAAGCTGGTTCTAGAAAAGGCAGAGGAATCAGAGATCAAATTGCCAATATCCGCTGGATCATAGAAAAAGCAAGAGAGTTCCAGAAAAACATCTATTTCTGCTTTACTGACTATGCCTAAGCCTTTGACTGTATGGATCACAATAAACTGTGGAAAATTCTGAAAGAGATGGGAATACCAGATCACCTGACCCGCCTCTTGAGAAACCTATATGCAGGTCAGGAAGCAACAGTTAGAACTGGACATGGAACAACAGACTGGTTCCAAATAGGAAAAGGAGTACATCAAGGCTGTATATTGTCACCCTGCTTATTTAACTTATATGCAGAGTACATCATGAGAAACGCTGGGCTGGAAGAAGCACAAGCTGGAATCAAGATTGCCAGGAGAGATATCAATAACCTCAGATATGCAGATGATACCACCCTTATGGCAGGAAGTGAAGAGGAACTAAAGAGCCTCTTGATGAAAGTGAAAGAGGAGAGTGAAAAAGTTGGCTTAAAGCTTAACATTCAGAAAACGAAGATCATGGCATCTGGTCCCATCACTTCATGGGAAATAGACAGGGAAACAGTGGCTGACTTTATTTTTTTGGGCTCCAAAATCACTGCAGATGGTGATTACAGCCATGAAATTGAAAGAGCTTACTCCTTGGAAGGAAAGTTATGACCAACCTAGACAGCATATTAAGAACCAGAGCCATTACTTTGCCAACAAAGGTCCGTCTGGTCAAGGCTATGGTTTTTCCAGTGGTCATGTATGGATGTGAGAGTTGGACTGTGAAGAAAGCTGAGCACCGAAAAATTGATGCTTTTGAACTTTGGTGTTGGAAAAGACTCTTGAGAGTCCCTTGGACTGCAAGGAGATCCAACCAGTCCACCCTAAAGGAGATCAGTCCAGGGTGTTCACTGGAAGGACTGATGCTAAAGCTGAAACTCCAGTTCTTTGGCCACCTCATGCAGAGAGTTGACTCATTGGAAAAGACCCTGATGCTGGGAGGGATTGAGGGCAGGAGGAGAAGGGGATGACAGAGGATGAGATGGCTGAATGGCATCACCGACTCGATGGACATGAGTTTGAGTAAACTCCGGGAGTTGGTGATGGACCGGGAGGCCTGGCGTGCTGCGATTCATGGGGTTGCAAAGATTCGGACACAACTGAGTGACTGAACCGAACTGATCTGATGGCATTGATACAGACATAGTTCCACATGCAAATTTTACCAGGTAGTTTTTCACACTAAAGATTTAAAGTTGAATATATAAAATTTCAGATTACATGAATAACACAGTTATTACACTAGCAATTAGTGAGGCTACACTGGATGTTAAATTCTTGGCATGAAAATTTGGAGAAATACTAATAGATAATATCATTACTTGAGAGACTATTTTAAGGGTACTTTAAAATCTATTTTCTATGAAGGGCTGAAAAAACTTGTATCGTATGGCATAGGGAAGAAAAAGCTCTATAGAAGAAAAGAAATATTTATTCATTAATTCAACAATAATTTATCAAAGATTTTAGCTGAATGTTGTTCAAGGCTCTGGAGGCACACTGAATGGACAAGGTCCTTGTTCTCAGGGAACTTACATCCTGAATGGGAGAGGATAATGTTAAGAAGTCAACAAGCTCCATGACAGTTAGGACTTCTGTCTCTTTTGTTTGGTATTCCCAGCATCTAGAACAACACCTAAAATATAGTAGGTGCTTAATAAATACTTGTTGAATTGTATTTGAAAAAAAAGATAACTTAAGCTAGTGATAAGTGCTGCAAAGAAAACAAAACAGAGTAAGTAGAGAGCAATGGAGAGGGGTGGGGTGGCAGGTATACATTATTTCAGACTGAAGAGTTAGAAAAGGCTATTCTAAAAAGATGCCATTCAAACTTAAGCTTAGTAACCAAAGTCTTGCAAAGATCTGACAGAAGAGCTTCCCAGTAAGAACGAAACAAGAGCACTGGCTCAACACAGGAGTGATTTCACATTCAGACATTCAAACTGGTTGGGCAAGCCACAATGGCTACATTAAAGAGTTCGTATTTTAATCAAACAGTTTGGGCAAAAGATACTGGTGGTTGCAAATGGGGTTGAAGCAGTGGAAATGAAGAGAGGGGTTAACTTCATTACCCATTTTAGTGAGCAGTAGATACAATCTGATAATATGTTTAATATGTGAAATGAAGTCAATAATGGAATTAAAAATAACTTCCAACTCTGGGGCTTAAACAACTGAGTAGAGGATGTTCCTATTTATTAAGATGGGAAAATCAAGCAAGGAACAGATTATTAGGCAGGTATTCAAAGAAGAAAACTTTTACAACTAGCTGTATATTTAGGATTTCAAGTAAATAGCTAGTGAAATGGACTGAAATAGAGTAAGTTTGGAAGTTGTTTGCACAGAGAAGGTGTTTAAAGCACTGGGCCTAGGAGCTATTAGGAAGAAGGAGGATGAGAACAGTTATTCCAAATACCTCCAAGGGGAAAAGGTAAAGAATTAAAGATGGAGGTTAAATGTATGGTAAAAACCACTACAATATTGTAAAATAATTAGCCTCCAACTAATAAAAATAAATGAAAAAAATAAAATTAAAAAAAAAAAAAGATGGAGGTTAATGTGACTTCAGTGTTGACTGAGTGTTGACTGATACTGTGACTTATCGGTGTTGTTTGATAAGAGAAAGAATATTTAAACACTCTAAAACTACAGCTGCACAGTAATAAACTGGACTACTTGCAGACAATACGGGCTTTCTACTAGAGGAGGCACTTCAAGAAGTAAAGGCTATCTGATCATCTGCAGGATTTCTACTATATCAATTCTTAAAAAGTATAGGCGTTTCCTTTATATGTTCTTAAAAGTACCATATAAAGGGACTTCTAAGACTACAATTTATATTTATTTAGGCAACTTATTTTATTATGAAGTAGATTTCACAGCAAAAATCATTGGCATATAAAATGTATATCTTCTAATAGTCATCATTACCTGTTTTTGTCAGCAAAAGGTTATCCAGGTGCCTGTCTCCTACTCCAAGAATATATGTAATCACGCAATATCCAGCTGCAATAACAGTTCAAAAACAAAAAGCAAAAGAATTGTGAAAAACACATGCAAACCAGGTTATACATACAACTGAATACAAAAGCAGTTTGAGTTAATTTAACTTTAAACTGATTACTACTCTTTTCAATTTCTTACCTAAATTTTCAAATAAAATGTGTAATCTTTGATTCTATGAGGCAGTTATCACTTGAAACTCAAATTGTTATTTGCATCAGAAAAAATATCGTGAATAATTCCTTCAAATTGTTAAAAAGTCACTTTAACCAAAGTTAAGTGAGATTTTAGAAACCTTAATTATAACATGTGTCTATCATTTCTCATTTCTAACTGGATATATGTCAAGAATGACAGTGAAAAAAGGGTCGTGGAAAACTACATAATGAAGTTAATGATACCATAACCATCTTATCTACACAATGACAAAAGTAAAAGTAAAATTAAAACAAATTTTAGAGAAATAATCTTGAAGTGCTAGCAGACACAAAAACGAATGAATTCACTTGAGTTGTAAAAACATGTAAAACATGTATGAAGTTCATAGCATAATCCTCTAAATCTAGAAAAATTACATAAGCAGGACCAGTCATTGTCTCATTTTTTTCTTTCTCTTATAAAATCTGGAAACCTGGCACATGTTGAAAATGCTCAAAAAACTTAAGCAAATAACATCTGTTTGAAGCTGAATTTTTTCTGCTCTGTTTCTCTCATTAATAACCTAACAATAAATACAATTTGCAAATACATGTATGACTATGCCAGTATTTACAAACATATTTATTTCAGTCACTACAGAAAATAAAAATCAGACCACTTGTTAATAACAGCATTAATCCTGTCTAAATTCAGTTAATATTATTAATGTTCATTTGATACACGTTCTGAAGGCCATACCAGAAGTCCAAAAATGACTTAAGCAATGACATTACCATTAGATCAATCTTCAATTATTAGGTTGGTACAAAAGTAATAGCAGTTTTGGACCCTTAATTTTAAATCATTATACCTAGGCTCAAACACATCTTTATTCACCAAAATAGAACTGTTATAATTAACATGTTTTTAGCAACGAGAAGCAAGTTGGTTTATTCCCAGAGTACAAAAATCTGTGCTTTGGGATTTGATGAACTCTTGGAAAGCATTATCTGCATCCTGCTGATTGCAGAGATGTTTTCCTTGCAGAGTTGTCAAGATGCTTGAAGAAGTGGTAGTCAGTTGGAGAGAGGTCAGGTGAATATGGCGGATGAGGCAAAACTTCATAGCCCAATTTGTTCAACTTTTGAAGCACTGGGTTCTGAGATGTGCAGTTGGGCGTTTTCATGAGAACTGGGCCCATGCTATTGACCAATGATGGTTGCAGGCATTACAGTTTTTGGTGTATCTCATCAATTTGCTGAGCATACTTCTCAAATGTAATGGTTTCACCAGGACTCAGAAAACTGTAGTGGGTCAGATGGGCAGCAGACCACTAAACAGTGACCATGACCTTTTTTTTGGTGCACCTTTTGGCTTCGGAAAGTGCTTTGGAACTTCTCGGTCCAACCACTGGGCTGGTTGTTACTGGCTGTTGCGTAAAATCCACTTGCATGTCACAATCTGATTGAGAAATGGTTCGTTGTTGTCGTGCAGCATAAGATGACACTTCAAAACAATGATTTATCCGATTTGTGGTCAGCTCATGAGGCACCCACTTATTGAACTTTTACACCTTTCCAATTTGTGTCAAATGCCAAATGACCATGGAATGGTTGACGCTGAGTTCTTGGGCAACTTTTCATGTAGATGTAAGAGGATCAGCTTCGATGAGTGCTCTCAATTGGTCATTTTTAACTTCCAATGGCCAGTCAGCCACTATGCTCATCTTCACTCATCTTCAAGGCAAAACTTTGCTCATCTCCTTTGCAAAACTTCATGACCACCACTACATTGTACATTTGATAGCAATTCCTGAGCCAAATGCATTGTTGATATTGTGAGCTGTCTCCTCTGCTTTATGACCCATTTTGAACTCAAATAAAACAATCACTTGAATTTGCTTTTTGTCTAACATCATTTCTATAGTCTAAAATAAATATAAAATCCACAGCAATAAATTAGCAAAAACACATGAAGTGAGAAAATCACATTAAAAGGATGTATAAAATAACCACATTTATTTAAGAATTTATTTCAATATCAAATGGCAAAGGTCAACAATGTAAAACCACAATTACTTTTGCACCAACCTAATTATAAAGTTATAATTTATTGAAGGCTAGGCTCTTAAGTAGACACATTACATTCATTATGGCTAACCCTTTTAATGATGTAAATTAAGTATTATAAACATCCATCAAACGGAAAAAACCTCCAGTTGCAGATACTAACAGGACTGTCCAAGTCACTGGACTGGGGTTTAAACCTAAGTCAGACTCCACTGTTCATACCACTTTTGCACTGTACTTTGTGTAATTCCTCCTTCCCAAAGTGTTTTTTTTTTTTTTATTATTTCTTTTTAATTGAAGGATGATTGCTTTACAATACTGTGTAGGTCTCTACCATACATCAACATGAATCAGCCATAGGACCTCCTTCCCACCTCTCACCCCACCCACCTCTCTAGGTTGTCACACGGCATCTGTTTGATCTAAGTCATAAGCAAATCCCCACTGGCTACCTGTTATGCATTTTACGGGAACATACATGTTTCCATGCTACTCTCTCTTCTCCACACCCACTCCTCGCCCCCTGGGTCCACAGGTCTGTTCTCTGTCTGCGTCTCCACTGCTGACCTGCAGATAGGTTCATCTGTATCATCTTTCTAGACTCCATAAATATATACATTAATATGATATTTTTCTGATTTACTTCACTCTGTATAATAGTCTCTAGGTTCATACACCTCATTAGAATTGACTCAAATGTGTTCCTTTTTATGGCTGAGTAATATTCCATTGCACATACGTACTGCAGCTTCTTTATTCATCCGTCTACAGACATGTGGGTTGCTTCCATGTTCCAGCTACTGTAAATAGTGCTGCAGTAAACACTGGGGTACAGGGTGACTTCTCCAGTTATGGTTTTCTCAGGGTATATGCCCAGTAGTGGGACTGCTGGATCATACGGTAGCTTTATTCCTAGGTTTTTAAGGAATCTCCATACTGTTCTCCACAGTGGCTGTGTCAATGTACACTCCCACTAAAGAGTACAAAGTGGCTACTCTGATGGTGCAACACCCAACAAGATGCTTAATTTCAAGTACATTTTTTTAGAATAACTCACCATATCCTAATACTAGATATAAAAGTATATCTATTTCAAAATATATTCATATGTAGTGAATGAATGAAAGATATTATCATTCCAAAAGCTTCTAATCATATTACTAGTCTAATAATTTCCACTTCTTCTGGTTGTTCAGTTGCTCAGTCACGCTCAACTCTTTGTGACCCTATGGACCGCAACACACCAGGCTTGCCTGTCCTTCACCATCTCCCAGAGTTTGCTCAAACTCATATCCATTGAGCCAGTGATGCCATCCAACCATCTCATCCTCTGTCATCCCCGTCTCCTCCTGCCTTCAGTCTTTCCCAGCAACAGGGTGTTTTCTAATGAGGCAGCACTTCACATCAGGTGGACAAAGTATTGGAGTTGCTGCTTCAACATCAGTCCTTCCAATGAACATTCAGGGTTGATTTCCTTTAGGAATGACTGTTTGATCTCCCTGCAGTTCAAGGGACTCTGAAGAGTCTTCTCCAGCACCACATTTCGAAAGCATCAATTCTATGGCACTCAGCCTTCTCTATGGTCCAACTCTCACATCCACACATGACCACTGGAAAAATCATAGCTTTGACTATATGGACCTTAGTTGGCAAAGTAATGTCTCTGCTTTATAATACGCTGTCTAGGTTTGTCACAGCTTTTCTTCCACAGAACAAGGATCTTTTAAATTTCATGGCTGCAGTCACCGTCCACAGTGATTCTGAAGCCCAAGAAAATAAAGTCTGTCACTGTTTCCGCTGTTTCCCTATCTACCATGAAGTGTTGAGACTGGACGTCATGATCTTAGTTTTCCGAATGTTGAGTTTTAAGACAGCTTTTTCCACTCTCCTCTTTCACTTTCATCAAACTCTTAGTTATTCCTTTTAATTCGCTTTCTGCCATAAGGGTGGTGTCATCTGCCTGATATTTCTCTCAGCAATCTTAATTCCAGCTTGAGCTTCATCCAGCCTAGCATTCCACATGATATACTCTGCATAAATTAAATAAGCAGGTTGACAATATACAGCCTTGATGTCCCAGTTTGGAACTAGTCTGTTGTTTCACGTCTGGTTCTAACTGGTGCTTCTTGACCCGCACACAAGTTTGTCAGGAGGTAGGTAAGGTGGTCTGGTATTCCAATCTCTTTATGAATTTTCCAGTTTGTTGTGATCCACAGTCAAAGGCTTTAGCATAGTCAATGAAGTAGATGTTTTTCTGGAATTCTCTTGCTTTTTCTATGATCCAGTGGCTGTAGGCAAATTGATCTCTTGCTCCTCTGACTATTCTAAATCCAGCCTGTACATCTGGAAGTTCTTGGTTCACATACTATTGAAGCCTAGCTTGAAGGGTTTTGAGCATTACCTTGCTAGCATGTGAAATGAGCGCATCTGTGCAGTAGTTTGAACATCCTTTGGCACTGCCCCTCTTTGGGACTGGATGAAAACTCACCTTTTCCAATTCTGAGCCCACTGCTGCATTTTAACAATCAGCTACAAATCAGTTACAGTTGACTAAACAAATCAGTTATTCTCAAAATATAGTCTGTAGTGTGACAAGGACTACTGGTTTGCCAACAACACAATATCCTGTATTTCTTCCTTAAAACAAAACTAAACCAAGACTGTGGGGGCAAGAATGTGCCTACACTAAAGACATTTCCCAGGCTCACTTGAAGTTAGGCCTGTCTACTGAGATGTAGGCAAACAGAGTCTTAACGGTCAGCATTTTTAAAGAGGGAACTAACCAGGAGAACTTGGTTGACCCTAACATCCTTAAAGAGCTAAAATTCCAACCACAACAGCTTATATCTGGGCTTCTTACAAAGAAGAAAGTAACTTTTATGTGTGTAAACCACTATAGTCAGATCATGTTAACTGCTGCTAAAAGAAACTATTAGTAGCTACTGGGAGACTTGAGGGTCATTTACATAACGGATGACGAAATACAGCTTGCCGGCCCAAACTGGTCTCCTTCTGTTTTTACATTTTATAAAGAAAATTTATTGGAACAGAGACATAACCATTTATTTCAATATATCTTGAGCACTACAATGGCCTGGCTGAACGGCTGCAATAGAGACCACAAGGCCTAAAAAGCATAAGTATATTTACTATCTGAATGGTTTTAGGGAAAAATGGACCAATATTTGATCTAAGGCATTGCTATTCAACATGTGATACACAGATTGGCAGTTTCACTACAATCTAGAAGCTTGTTAAAAATGCAAACTTTTAAGCCCTACTTCATTTCTACTGCATCAGAATCTCCTGGGGGCAGTGGCCAGAGAGTGACTGTTACACTTATCAAAGTCCTCTCTAGTGTTCTAATGCACCTAAGAGTCCCCTGGGAACCCTGTATGCAGATGCTGATCCAACATCAGTAGGGGAAAGACCTGCGAGTCTGTCTTACAAACAAGTGCCCAGGTGAAGCCAATGCTGCTGGACGATACTCGTGGTAGCCCTGCTCTAAAACTGCGGCAACATATGCAGTTTCACAAATGACTGAAAGCTCTCCACTTAAAAATTAGTGAGTTACTGAAGGACATTACACCTGGTATTGATAAAGAGAACTGAGAACATATTAGAACTTATTAGCATACTGTGTTCAATAATAAGGGATTCCCTTAGAAATCTGGCCTCCACTTGTCAAGGATACAAAATACAAAACTCCTACTGATATATGCATATGAAGACAGCTGAAACTCCTGCATCAAATACACCATGGAATATTACTCAGCCATTAAAAAGAATCCATTTGAATCAGTTCTAATGAGATGGATGAAACTGGAGCCCATTATACAGAGTGAAGTAAGCCAGAAAGATAAAGAACATTACAGCATACTAACACATATATATGGAATTTAGAAAGATGGTAGTGATAACCCTATATGCAAAACAGAAAAAGAGACACAGATGTACAGAACAGACTTTTGGACTCTGTGGGAGAAGGCGAGGGTGGGATGTTTCGAGAGAACAGCACTGAAACATATATATTATCTAAGGTGAAACAGATCACCAGCCCAGGTTGGATGCATGAGACAAGTGCTCGGGCCTGGTGCACTGGAATGACCCAGAGGGATTGGGTAGAGAGGGAAGTAGGAGGGGGGATCGGGATGGGGAATACATGTAAATCCATGGCTGATTCATGTCAATGTATGACAAAACCCACTACAATACTGTAAAGTAATTAGCCTCCAACTAATAAAAATAAATGAAAAAAAAAAAAAAAGAACACTGTTATGAGTGTGTCTAAGTTGTCATGTGATACTAGCTACTTTCTTATCAATTATAAATTAGAATTAGTTTACTTTTTATCATTATTTACTTTGTTTCAAGTTGTTTAGCTATCTCTATGAAAATGATTCACATGTACAGCAGTAGTATTTTTCACCTAAAATTTTCATATAACTAAACATGCATGAATTATGCTTGTCTCTATTGATAAAGTAGGGCTTTCCTTGTAGGTCAATTGGTAAAGAATTTGCCTGCAATGCAGGAGACCCAGGTTTGAGTCCTGGGTCGGGAAGATTCCCTGGAGAAGGAAATGGCAACCCATTCCAGTATTCTTGCCTGGAGAATCCCAAGGACAGAGGAGCCTGGCGGGCCACATTCCAATTGCAGTTGCAAGAGTCGGACACGACTTAGTTACTACTGATAAAGTAAGATGTTTTTATAAACTATTCTTTGTCATCAAATTTGCTTTTTCAGTAATATTTCCTTGTTATTACTGGATTGTTTTCCAGTAGTAATAAAAACTTTATGAGAAAGAGCCTTTTACTCTGCCTCAGTGAGTTATGGTAATAAATATTTCTTGAAATTTCACTTCAGGAAATTTCTTTTTATATCAAGTGAGACAGCATATGATCTCTCTCTCTTTCATATGTATTAATGGTGAAAGTGAGTATTTGGGGTGTTTCAGTAATTTAAATATCAACACTTAAGATGTAATCTTTTGATTACATCCTGAAAAAGATATGTGATGCAAGATTAGGATAAGCCTCAGAAACTGAGGACATAAACAATATTCAGAATGATTTGAGATGGCACAGAGAAGAACAGAAGAGTTTTAGGAAAACTGAAAATATTCTTTAAGTATAATGGGAACACTACACCTGTTCCAGACAACCTTGTCAAAAGCATGCTTTTCATTAGTATTTTGACTCCACGCGAAATAAACATCTTGAATCTGATTTTGTAAAACAACTTTGCTTTAAAGTAAAATATAGAGAAATATAGACAAATAAACAATACCATTTTCCTTTCCTTAATAAAGATATGAGTGTGAGAATAATCAGTGTTCCCACATTTACTTTCAAGATACAGACTTGACACCTGCCTAATCTGGAATAAAATGTCACCATAACTAATCCTATTATTCTTCTTAACCTCTACCAAAAACCTAAAATATTACTTTTTAAAATGAAAGTTATACATGTATCCATATGATAACGCCCAACAAACAGATCCTAGTACAATGCTGCATTGACTCCTCTTTAAATAATGGCTTTCAACCTCTAACATTACCTGAAATGCTACCAAACTCATTGAAACACAAAAAAATTATTTTGTAATGTAGCAATATATATATAGAAAGCAGAAGAGTATTCAAAGTAAGATAAAGAGAAGGTCTGTTATCAAATCAGTTATCAGGATATGAATAAATGTGTAATGCTCTTATTAGAAAGAAGATCTAATTTGGCATTAACTGTACAAGTACAATTTAAATAGCTTTTTTTTTTTTAAACATTAGAAAAGTCACATTCTCATTAGCTCTTGGGAGAAAAAGGAAACATTATATAAAAGGCACAATACTATGACATTTAGCACATATAAAATATTGTTCCAATACTCTCATTAAGTGAGCAGGGTTTTCAAATTTTAGTCAATATTTATGGATTATATGTATATTTCAAGTAGAAATTTCTTAGCTGGGCAAAAATTCAGATATTTTCTAAAATATATATATTATATTATACATACTAGGGCTTCCCTGGTGGCTCAGACGGTAAAGAATCTGCCTGCAATTTGGGAGACCTTGTTTTGATCCCTGGGTTGGGAAGATGCCCTGGAGGAGGGCATGACAATTCACTTCAGTATTCTTGCCTGGAGAATCCCCACGGACAGAGGAGCCTGGTGAGCTACAGTCCATGGGGTTGCAAAGAGTTGGACACAACTGAGCGACTAGGCACATAGCATACACAATACTATGTGTATAGGTATGCAAAAGATTTTCTGCTACACTTCATAAAGGCTTGAGAAAAAACAAAAAAAGACAGAGAAATTGGAAAACATAAACTAAATGAAAAGGGAGCAATAAATATGAAATAGAAAAAGTGAAACAAATTAATAAAAGTAAAAGATCATCATACAGTCCAGTTGTTTTTAAACATGGCTGCTCATCAGAAACACACCTGGAGCTTTGGGGAACAGCAATACCTGAGCATTTGCTTTTTTCAAAAATTTTCAAGACAATTCTGTCATGCATCTGGATTTTAAAAAATGATTACAAGTTTTTTTTGGTTTTTTTTTTTTATTAAATGGTAGATTTAGAGATGTAGAATTCTATTATTTTCTGTTGACCAAATAGAGAATTTCCTTTAGTATTTATTGTAAAGCTGGTTTGGTGGTGCTGAGTTCTTTGAACTTTTGCTTGTCTGGAAAGCTTTTGATTTCTCCACCAAATCTGAACAACTGGGTAGAATATTCTTGGTTATAGGTTCTTCCCTTTCATCACTTTAAACATATCATGCCATTCCCTTCTGGCTTGTTGAGTTTCTGTTGAGAAATCAGTTGATAACCTTATGGGAGTTCCCCTGTATGTTACTGGTTGCTTTTCCCTTGTTGCTTTTAATGTTTTATCTTTGTCTTTAATTTTCATCATTTTGATTACTATGTGTTTGAGTGTGTTCCTCCTTGGGTTTATTTGATCCATTAGTTTGACTTAGTATAAATAGAATGCTAGATTTCTAATTCATATTTACTCAAAACTGATAATAGTTCCATGTATTCTGGCATCTAGTATTACTGCTAAAAATCTAGAAAATTTATTATTTTAGTGATAAAGAAAAATTTTGAAAGAGGCTTGAAACTTCTAATCCAATTTTGAGAATATAAAGAAATACTATGTTGTAAAAAAAAAAAAAGGAGGTTAACAAGTGATACAGTATTAACTAAAGTACAGATTTTGTTCAAATTTCACAAAATTTTATGCTAGTATTATTTGCTTTCATATCTTATTCAAGATTCCACATGCATTGAGCAGCTTCAGTCACGTGCAACAAATTCTGGTAAATTCTCTTCATTTTCATTCTAGTACAAATATTTCCTATTTTTCCTTATTATAGCTTCTTAGGTACACCCATCATTAAAAAGTGGACAGTTAATTTCCAAATACATGGGATTTTTTAAAAAGCATCTTTAACATGAATTTCTCATTTTGATACTAATTTCTTATTTAAATGTTTTCTTCTCTGCAATCATCCTGTTTTTTTCAAGCTAACTTTATTGAGGCTTTCAATGACTCAAAGATCTCTCTTGGTAATTGTCACACTGCACTTGAAAATATGTGGGTTATTTTCAAATACCTTTTGATATTGATTTCTAACATAATTCCACAGTGATAAACAAACAGCCTTTGTATGATTTCAATACTTTAGACCAAGAAATTTTTGCACTTTGCTTTATGTCCCTGGATATGTTCCAGTGTCTCTTAGTTTATAGTCTATGGGAACTCGAAAAGAATTTGTATCCTACTGTTGTGTGAAAATTTTATGAATCTTAATTATGTTGAAGTGGTTCACAGTGCTTTTTAGGTCTACTATATCCTCCTATGTCTGTGTATATTCACTCTGTTAATTTCTGAGAATTGATACTGAAACCAACTAAAACATTAATTTATTTACTTAAAAAATAATTATAATATATAGTGGAACTATATGTAACCTTGTTCTGTATTTTCCAAGTTGCCTATAAATATGTTATCATACTTTTATAATTTAAAAAAAAAATTAAAAGAACTTAACATTTCTTTATTAAATATATATATGATATAAAAAAGTTACAGTAACTAAATGAAAGTTAAGTAAAAAGACAGAAGGTAATTGACTGATGGCATGCAAAATATATCAAGTAATAAAGTAATGAAAACTAGGTGTGGCTAATTAAAGATTCTTTTACATGCTTTTCCTTCCAAGTAGGAACTATCCTTTTCCCTTGAATCCAGGCAGGTTGTGTGACTCATCTGACCAAGAGAATATGACAGAAGCGACAAACTACCAGCTTCCCAATCCAGGCCTTCAGAAACCAAAAGTTTCTCTTCCTGTCTCTTAGAATGCCTCTTAAACCCAGCTCTGAGGAACACAAGCCACGGGGAATCCTGTACAAGTGACCTGACTAACAAGCTTGGCTGAAAAACAGTATAAGCTGCCAGCCATGTGAGTGATCTATCAAGCCTTTAGAAGATATATTAATTTTTCAGATCTTAGAGAACATAGAATGAAAGGAGGAAAAAATGGCTGGAAGAGATAGGGGAAAAAATAAAGAAGTAAAGCAGGGAGGGAAGGAGAGGAGAGAGAAATACAGAGTAAGAAAAGGGGAATATTCTCTTCTAGATGTCTCAATCAATTTAAAAAAATTTTTAAATCAAAATACACTGTATGTGATCATTTTTATGGTTGAACACATTTTCAAGGGTAAACACAGTTACCTATAAAATGCTATGTTTCTTAGTTTAAAATAAGAATTAAAACCATGAAGAATTTGAATATATATACACCATTTTATTTCAGTGTTTTAAAAGTTCCTAAGAATATTACATTTTCTTTATACTTCTCAGTCAACAATGTACCAAATATAAGTTTAGGAATAAATCATGCAGTACAAAATAATCTGGAATACAACCTCATAGGAGCACTGTGAAAAATAAAATAGTCATGTATAAGAGAGCAACTTATAAGCCATTAAATGATGCAAAAGTATAAATATTTATTGTACGTCTAGAAAATCCTCTACTTGCTACCCTCAGCTTTGATTGCTTAAGTAAGTATAAATATGGATGTAAACATTAATATTTATGTAAAGCAGGAATAACATGATATATGCCATATACTATTCAGGGCTCAACTCTAGTGTCAATTCCTTTATTAACCCTCCCTTAAACAATCTAACCACTAAAAAAAAAAAAAAACCCTTAAGAAAATAAAAAATATAGTCTTCATGAGAATAGGCATAAGTGGTTGAAACATTTGAATTAATCTCTTCAGCTTGCCACTACTGACATTTCCAGTAAGTGACCATAAGTACTGATCTAAAATACCATGAGAGGTACCTCTTAACATAGCACTGTAATCTTAGGTCTAGAGATTTATCAAAAACATGATTATTCCTGACAGACTTTTCCCAATCTACTTAATTGCTTGGACAAAGAAGCCTAGCAGGCTACAGTCCATGGGTTTGCAGGAGTCGGACACGACTTAGTGACTAAACCACCACCACCCCTTAATTGCTTACTCAAACTCTAGGAAAATCAAGGGAAAAATTACAGCTTCCAGGAAGAGATAACTTATAGTTACAAAACAGTTAAGTGATTGCAAAGATATATCTATAAAAGACTAAGCAGAATTTCCCCGCATTCCTACCATTATGTCAAAACATTAATGACTTCTTTTATCACATTTTCTATCTTTTAATCTTCTTCAGGGCATTTAAAACTGCTGTGGCTTGAAAAGTATTGTCCCCTCAAAATGAAAATGCCTCTAACGCCTAAGGTAGGAGGTGGGACCTCTTGGAGGTACTTAGCCCCAAAGTATGGAATCAACACCTTATAAAAGACCCCACAGAGCTGCCCAGCCGTCCCCAGCAGCGCAGATACAATAACAGGTCTTCAACCCAAAGCACGCCCTCACCTGACCAAGCTGGCACCTTATCTCTGACTTCCAGCCTCCAGAACTAAGAGAAATAAATTTCTATTATTTGTAAGTCACCCAGTATCTGGTATTTTGTTATTGCTGCCAAAATGGACAAATCTAAGCCAAAATCTTAACATGTTCTAAATGTGTATGAATATGGTAACAAGATAGCTTGCTTTCCTTTATTCCCACATATCAATGAAAAGCAGTAAGCTGAAAAACTCACCACAGCTTTTAACGTAAGTGTCCATGACTTCAGCACTGATTCCATTTGGCCCGTTCTCACTTGGTGCATATTTTCTAAAAAAGTTCTGAAAAGATGTTTACATGTTTACAAATTCAATCCTTTAAACAAATTAGACATTTCAAAATTGCAAATAATGACAAACACCCATCTGGTATAAAACTTTATAAAATGCAGAATTGGGGAAGCATATTCCTCAGACATCAGTCATATTACTATGCTTATAGTCTGAGCCTAAGAAATAAACAAATAAATGAAAGTGTGCTACTTCTATACCACAGGGGAAAACATTAAATAAATGTACTGCTATATCTCATACTTAATGTACCAGTTTGTTTCACATTTCTCCTGAAAGTAAACATAAGGGGCTTTCTGTGAATCATACATTGTCCTAAAAGTGAATGTGAATTTTTAAAATGACCTTCTAAGTATAGCCACTGAAATACTGCTACCATTAACAAGCTCAATAAAATTACATTCCAATATTCAAAATAGTTATAATGCAATGCTAAGAATTTTCAAATTAAGAGGAAATGAGATACAGACTGAACCAAAGAATTGCAAGGGCACAATAAATACACTAGAGTGTCCAAACAGTCTGGAAACACTGGGGAAAATTGTATACTTTCTTTTCCCCAGATTATCAATTAGCCTTTTCTTTTACATCTAGATGTTAAAGAAAAATAGACACAGTATAGTATCTGAAAATATAACTAACACACTATTAAAAAATACATTTATCCTATGTTTTAAGCTATTTGAACATTCTCTAAGTGAAA